>NW_026733161.1:5000-110192 GCF_028476545.2 Physella acuta
TCTACTTATCACCCCCCGTCCACATCCCGTCCACGAGCCGCCCTAACCCAGCTGATCCAAGCGTCAATATTGGCGCCTCTATTCAGCAAATAATGACTTGAGATTCTAAACGTAATGGCGATTACACGGTGTGCAATTTTTAAAAAGTGATAAAAACAGTTATCGACACCATAACAGAAACTGTTACTGGTATTGTTATTATTGGATACCGTTGTTGTTGAAATTAAAATGAATCTTTATTAATATTACTGCTATTATTGTTGCTGCTATTATGTTGTTATTATTATTATTATTATCATTATTATTATTTTTTTTAAATTATTATTATTATTATTATTTATTATTATTATTATTATTATTATTATTATTATTATCATTATTATTTATTATTATTATTATTATTATTTATTATTATTATTATTTATTATTATTATTATTATTATTATTATTATTATTATTATTATTATTATTATTATTATTATTATTATTATTATTACTATTATTATTATTATTATTATTATTATTATTATTGTTGTTGTTGTTGTTGTTGTTTATTTTGTTGTTGGTGTTGTTGTTGTCGTTCTCTTCTTCTTATTATTATTTCAAGCAGTCTTTTAGTTCATTAAAGAAGAATAGGACTCCCTTCGCTTCATTGTAGACCAATCATACCTATGTAAGTGAAGACCTTTACGCGAGTTCAGTGAGGGGCCGATTAAGCTTGAGAGGGGCCATTAAGCTGAAATTTTTTCAAACTTATTTTCCCCCTGAAATATCTATGATGTAACAATGTGCTTAAAAGAAGCTCGTAAAAAGATAAACGTGGCTTCCGATCAATCTTAATTTTTCAATTACCCTCCCCCCCCCCATACACACATTCACAAAACAACGGACCTGTCATGAAGACCCTTGCAATTATGTCGGAAGCCCTTCATTTTAAAGGCTGGTTTCAAACAAAAAAGATAATGTCGCGCAAAAAGCAGTTTTTTAATTAATGAAATTTGGGGGCTCCATCTCCACCAGCCCACACCAATCCCACCCCACCCCACTGCATTAATGCCACACATTGTAAACAAACATTCATCTATCAACAACTTTAACTTTTGAAAAACTAATGAAAATAGACGGTGCTGGAGTTGGCATGAAACACAACAGTAATAAAAGTTGAATTAGCTGTTAACATTGAGGTTTTTATAAGAAAATATTTGCTATATATATGCGGTTTATGTACTTAGTTTTTGTTGCATACTTTTGTGTTTTCTAGACTTATTCGGCCCAAAATTTTTAAAAATCTGCAGGAAATGTTTTAACAAACAGCACCTGTCCATCTAAATCTCGCTGATTAGGAATGTTGTCGTACTGGTATCGTTCTGGTATCGGTTAAGTGTATCGTTCTGGTATCGATTAAATGTGTCGTACTGGTATCGGTTAAGTGTATCGTCTGGTATCGAATAAGGTCTGTTATCCTGGTATTGGTTCAGTGTGTCGTTCTGATATTGTTTAGGCGCGTTGCCCTGGTATCGGTTTAGTTTGACGTCCAGGCATCGGTTCTAGTGTGGGAACAACATCCACGGACATCCAGGCACTAGTATGGCCAAAGGTCACCAGGTCAAAAGGTCAGCGGATAGAAACCTAACCCAAACAACAAACTTTGAGCCCGAAATGCATCATGCCGGACTGGACCCGCCCCACATGGTAGAGATTCGAGTCCCACATTTGCGGAGGTCGCGGTGATTTGGTAGCAGACGCGACCAACCACTGCGGCCGCGAGTGGTATTTACGACAGAGGGGGTAATAATGTTGCGTGACATTCGCCTTGACCTTTTGACCTTTTCGTGTCGAATAAACCTATATAATAAAACAAACTCCATATGGGACTGTGAAACAAAACAAAAAAAAATTAACTGGATCAGTATAGGCGGTTATAGTTTTTAAGTTGAGAGAGTGGGGCTAAACACCCCCTGCACCACCTAGTTCCGCCTTCACCAGGCTATGTTCTTTTTGTATTGTCAGATTTTGACCCAAAGGGATAGTGGTGCAAAGGGGTCGATGCTTCAGGGTTAAAGATGGTATAGAGTAGTGGCGTATGCAGGGGGGAGGGGGGTGTTGTTAGATGTTAGATCCTGCCCCTCGCCCAAAAAAAAACAATCCCAAAATGGCTGCTGTTTCATGTTAAGTTAACTTAGTTGGTGATGGAGTTCTCGGCCTTCTTGTCATAAAACCATAGTTTTACGTTCTTAAAAACATTGTAGAATATATACGGCTGTATGTGTGTTTATAACAACAGACAATGTACCATGGCCGACTGGTCCCATATAACGTAAAGCTTAAACTTTTATAAATCGCCTACTTTATTTATTAAAATAATGTTCTAACCTAGAGTCCCAGTGACTTGAACTCTTAAAAAAAAACTTTAAATTAAATTACCGCGAGACTTTTTAAACTTTATATAAGATTAAAAAAAAAAAAAAAGCTTTCAAAAACAAACTGTAACATATAAATGTCCAAATAAGAAATCGATACAGACGCGAGGGGGTTTAAAAGATGGGCTAAGGGGAGATCACCGTGGATGTTTTGCAAACAGTAGAGATAACTCTCCGATAATTCGGAGCTCCGACACGATTAGTCGGCCTTTGGGAGGCACATCATTGGCCAGGCACGGCAGACACATCAAGACAGACTATTATTTATGTGGACTTTGTTCTTCTCGGAGGTCCTCACACCGGATGACCCGCCCCATCGTTGGTAATAAAGCTTTTTATGGCCCGTTCATATACGAGGGGTGTTCGGTTAACTCACCAAAGCTGATTTAGCCATAATTGGATCTTGTACACAAGGCGTACGTATAATATTTGACGTTGGTACTGGATTGCGAATATGTGTACCATTAAGAACCATTTAGTCGTGGTCTTGTAAAAATAATTGGCTGTCTGAGTCGAGCGAAGTAAGTCGGATGTCAATTATTTCAAGCAATTTGTAAACTAAAGGGGCACAAGTCGTGTGGTAAATTAAATACCAGAGTTCAGCTTCTTGGGCAAATCGACGTAAGAGTTAAGGGAAATTGTTTATAGATGGAGCTGAGAGGCGGGACGCGCACGATTTCTATCAAGATGTTTCGCGTTCGTGAGTTGGTTTTCCTTTGAGTGTAAGGCTCTGGGAATGATTAGAAGTCAGACAATGATTTTTATCTTCTTTTAACTATACAACGTCCGGCGGTATGGGAGGTGTGTTTGCTTTTTTAGGGGGTGGGGGGTTAAAATTTTGACTTTACACACGTTTTAATTATTTTTTTAAATGGTGGAATACATTTTAGTTTTGTTTTGTATATATATATATATATATATATATATATATATATATATATATATATATATATATATATATATATATAACAAAATGAAGTTCCTTAATGCAATTACAATAACAAATAAAAATCAGCTTACCAGCGATTATTTTTGTTAAGTTGCTGACGCAAGAAAAAAAATTCTTTGACACTTGAAAACGCATACGTTTTATCAGATTTGATAGCCTGGAACCGTAGACGTACTTACCCCCACCCTCCCGTTTCGACCCCCCCCCCCCCCCCCCTCAATCTTCTGGCTTTAAAAATGTAGATACCTAGATTAGGTATTCGCGTGGCCGATATCTGCCATTAAAAAAAAACTTTGGCTTATCGGTATTTCCCGATTGTTATCTCCCTTTTACGCCCCTGTGTATGTGTTGGTGTGAGGGTGTGTGAGATTTCGTGTGGGGAATGGTGGGTATCATTATCATGGCTCAGCGCTATAACCCGATCTACTATGAGTCATCATGCCAAGCTGTAGATTAATAGGAAACATTTTTTGTGCGGAAGTTATTAATTTTGTTTCCAAAACATGAATTGGTGAGTTGAAATAGAAAAAAAAAATTCCAACTGGAATTGGAAACTTCAACTTCCGGTACATTTTGTGTTTTCCTCCCTGAAGTAACCATATCTACATATTTTCTTCCTGTAGACCATTCGATTTTTGACCTAGTTAACGGTTGTAGGTGGCGCCACCATCCGGTCCCACCTGATTACACAGGTCACGTGATGTTTGTTATTGTTTACATTCAGATGGAGCGACTGCTGTTGGAGCTATCCAAAGATATTCCAGGAGACGTTTCGTAGATACAAGATTTATCTCTCTGTCCCTCAAACTCTCCCCCCTCCCCTCTTTATCTCTCCCTCTCAACTACACGGGAAGACATTTATTTGCGAAAAATATCTTTATCTGAATAGTTAACGCTCTGAAATTAATTAAATAATAGATAGATTCACAAATTAATCATTTATTACTGCAATTTCTGAAAACTTAAAAACTTTCTCCTACCGTGACACCCGGTTATCATCTTTTCCCTATACCGTCCAAGACACCTGAGATAGGTGAAGTAGAGTTCATCTCTTTCAATTACCTCGGCATACAAGGGGATACGGTGGTCAGCACTACACCTAGCTGCCAGGTACCATCAGAGCTGAATAACTCAGGGATATAATACATAATCGAACCCGGGATTCGAACTCAACACGCTAGGGTCTGTAAGCCCTACCATCCATCTACACCGTCCCCTCGTAATATTCAATAGACTTGTTTTTTTTTTTGTTTCCATAACGAAATCCTTTGATCGAATCGAGTGTTTTTAAGGTAAATCTTGTTATTTTAACATATTTTAGTTAGTATTACAGCAATGAAGAGTGGTCGTTGGTACACAAAAATTAAGATCGAGTAAGGGGGGAGGGGGGGTCGCCCATAAATTCTTCTCCTTCCCCTTCCGCTTCGCCATATAAGTCAGAAATAATACGCTAAACTGATGTCACAAAATTAAGTCCAACTTACCCCTTCGTATTTGTACATTACTAGGAAAATTAAGTAATTCTTCATATTTTGTGTCTTAAAAATAAACTGCTACCTCACACTTTACCCTCCCCCTTCTCCCACTTTAATTCCCCACCCCTTTCAAAAATGAACTGCTACCTCACACTTTACCCTCCCCCTCCTCACACTTTACCTCCCCCTCCTCGCGCACCACCTGTGACACATCACCTTCATTCATAAAAGTCGTAACTAGCGGTGTGGCGTCATTTTTCAACAACACTTTTAACTGGACAACCTATGCAAGTTATGCTTAATTTTGTTTGTTAGTACATGAAAGCAGTTGATTAAATAAAGAGCAAGACCTTCCTTAAGGTGCTTGCAAATGTTCACCTGACCTGTACCAGTTTCAAATCCAATGCACCCTTGTGACCTGTTACACAAACCTAACCTTAACCAAAACTTATTTACACTTTCTGTTGAGCAGTTGCACTTAAAGGACCACCAAAGTAAACATTAAAAAACCTAGACTTCGAACCTTCCACATTTTCCGAGCATGTTTTTATAAGCCCACGACTAAAATAATCTACTGCGGCGGTCCTCGGCCATGTTTGTTGACGATGACGTCACAGTCGGGACCTACGTGTCGTGACACAATGGCTGAAGCTGTAAGCTGCTACTCTACTGGACTAGAAACCTACATGGCAGGTCAGTGTATGTCATCCATCATCGGCCCTGAATGTTTCCGTGTCTCGCGAACCGTCAGTGCGCAGGTCCATTAAAAAAAAAAAACCTATCGCATATCCGTTTCGGCACGCGCCTGTACAGGGGGGGGGGGGGGGGTTAGTGATAGAGGAGGGAGGGGTGTATGTGTAGGGGAGGGGTGTCCAAGTGTAAGTGGGATTTCGCCTCACGTAACATCAGCTTCGATATGACTAGACCAGATGGTGGAAATCTCAGCATGTAATGCATCGAGTCTTATCTCCCTTTCGGAGAGATACCTCAGCATATGTCGGGGATCGTCACGTGACGACCGTCTGCATGTGCACCATGACTTTTAAGAGAGGGCGCGTGTGTATCAATTTCATGGAGACCTTTAAAAACTAGACAGTTACGGTCTAAATAAATTGTAAGAGGGGGGCCCCGAATAGATGGGGGGACCCGAATAGATACGGCGCCCCTGGAAACTGATTCTATATAAGCTCAATCATGTTACTATATCCCCCCCCAGGCGTATTGTGTTGATTGCTTGATTGACAGGTAGACATGACCCGTGTGGTGGGGTGGAGGGAATCATATACATTTCGTGAAGACTGCGAGACGTTCATGAAAAGATCGCTGTCAAAGTATCAAGTAGAAGAAAAATAGAAGTAGGTAAAACCCGAACCACGATCGAGTACATTTTTAGGGTGGTTTTTACTCTTACATTCTACTTATGTTAACCTGGTTGCATACTTAATTCTACATTGCAAATATACATGGTGATAAAAACGCAACTTAATTCTACTTGCAACTAATTTCTACTTATGGTGAAACCATTGCGAATATAGCCTACTTATGGTAAAACTATTGCAACTTAATTATACTTATGCTGCAGCACTTATATCCTACATCAGATTAAAACTATTGCAAATAAATTTTAAGTCGATTGACACTACTGCCAATAAGTTCTACTTCAATCTAGCACATTGTCAATGTCATGTAGGTGACATGGGTAGGCCTATCTCATATATATATAGAAACTAACAAGCATGTTATATATTGTAACACATCACTCGTTAAGGAAGTCTTCAATGTACTTGAATATTACAATCACAGAAAAGAGACGTATAAAAATGTCAACTAAAATAGAGGTGAACTTTATTTATAGAAACGTGTTTCTGTTTTACATCAAGTATCAACTTGCAGGTTTATGTACCAGATTTATTGTCAGCCTCGTTGTCATAAACCGGAAGATGAGGCAACAAAAAGTGACAGCACCGGATCCAGAATTTCAGGAAGTGATCAGTGGTGAGGGATACACCGGGAGGGGAAAAAATGTTTCCAAAAATATACGGATCGGTGGTCATCAAAGCTGGACAGTAGAGAACTACACATGAATCCATCTGTAGGAGATTGTGAGCTGTCTATAGTGGCTATGGGTTGTTTGTTTGAAATCTCTCCCTTATACATACCGTGTTTGTTCCAGACTTTTTTCTCCGGTGGGGGGGGGGAGGTGGGGGGGGGGGGGGGGGGCGACACTTGATATTTCCGGGGTGGGGGCGGACCCTAGTAAAAGTATAGGTTTTCTATATAAATTCCATTTAATTCCGGGGTAGGGGGCGAAGAGATGCCTGGAAGAAACTCTGAATCGACATCTTTACTAATATGGTGTTAGATTTTACCAATCAATGGATCACCGGGTAGGGGGTGGGTCTCATCCTAACGTCCTGACCAAGTTTTTATGGGTAGGGGTCTAACAAGGGTGGGGGTATACGATGGTGTTGGGCATTCTGTTAACTGTACAGATGAACTCTACTTCATCAGTCAGTGAAACGTCGATTCTGCGTGCTTCCTATGACCAAACATGTGTAACACATGAAAAAACTTACAGACAGCTGACTGTATGGAGGACATAGGCCAAAATCCATGACAATATCAGGGTGGGGGTGAGGGAGGAAGAGTTTGAAGAGATATCAACAGTATGGTTAACGCTGGCCTGTGAATGTTTCCCCTTACAAGAGATGCTAAAGTGATGGACAGTTCGGGTCAGTTAAACTTCTACAGACGATGGCAAAGTAACATGGCAACGTTTGCATTCGTTTGCTTTGTTTGAGATCTCCAAAGCCTACAACCTGTCTAGAATTGGCGGCGTTTACGCATCAAGATTCTTAAAGGAAAATCCCCCCCCCACCCATCTTGCCCCACCCAGCGTCTCATGTAACAGACAGTTCCAGATTTTTCTGAGAGATAACAAAACCCAGTATCACCCGGCCTTGACGGCGCTCACCTATAAACAATAAACATCAAAATATAAAAAGCCTAAGAAAAACATCCAAATATAAATAAAAGCCTAAAAAAACCTCAAAATATAAAAAAGCCTAAGAAAAACATCAAATATATAAAAAGGCTAAGGAAAGAAAATATAAAACCTTATCTTTTTAAACAACCTGTGCCAGACAAAAAGTCTACAGCTTTAAAAAAAATCTTAATACATTTCTTTAAACATGTCTGGGGTTATATAGAAAAGTAATAAAATACTTAAAAAAAACTTTTTAAAAAACCACGTTTTTCTTGTGGACTAAAAAGTAGAAAATAAAATTTTCTTTTGTGCTTCCTCGAGCTGTGCAGGTTCTTGTGATGACTGACAAAAAACGTGGGTACGTTCACCATCAAATTTCCCGACCCATCTGGGGGGGCGGACTAAATTTTCCGGGGAGGGGGGGGGCACTGGTAAAAGTATATGTTCTCTATATACATTTCATTTCATTCGGGGTAGACTTTCTTCTGGGGGTGGGGGGGGGATGCCTGGAAGAAACACTGTCTCTGATCATATTTTTATCTAGATAATCTTGAAGCTCACCTTCTGTAGAGGTACGTGATTTGTATTACTCACCCACTAAACGATACACCAAGAGGAGAAAACACGAGCGTGAGATTTGTACCTCATCGAGAGGAGATCATGCTCACTCCAGCACGTGCTGATGACGCTGGGTGGTTGAGACTCACCCTCGGCTGATTGATCCAGGGGGGTGAGCAGAGTTGTGAAAACAAGCATGGAGGAATCGTATCTGATCCACGTTAATTTAAAACACGAGGTGGGGAGGGTTTTTTTTCTTGGTTTACGTGTGAGTAAAATCTACCGAATTTATTTATTTGTAATGTATACTGCAAACCAGAAGTTTGAATATAAATATAGGTGTTTGTATTTTATCCACCACATGTTTCTGATGAAATATTGAGAGAAAAGTGTAGAAATGTGCTGATAACACCTTAGCTACGCCACGCATGAGGATACGCCATTGGTACGGATATTCCAATGATGGGGACACGAATAGGACACACCAATGAATAGGACACGACAATGAATAGGGCACACCAATGAATAGGACACACCAATGAATAGGACACACCAATGAATAGGGCACACAAAAGACAAGGACAAGAAGCCAAAAGTATTTTATGTATTTTTAAAAGCTCCATGGTGTAATCTTTCGTTCTCCCTTCTAAACGGTCTGGAACTATTTGACATCTCGTCTATAAATGACCTAGTGGTGAGAATGTTGACTTTTGTGACGATTTTCTACAAGGAACAAAAATAAAGAGACGTAACATATATTTTGTACTTTTAAGAATAAAACTGTCAAAACATATGTAGATACGTCAGAATTTGTATGAGGTGGGGGGGGGTTGACTTTCTTGGGATAAAGTTCGACTGAGTGAGAAAACTTGAGAGGGAGTTAAAGTAAAAGTATATTACGTCATTTATGAACGACCCTTATATCACTCTTTACATAATCTAGGACCACTTCAACTGGAAGATGACTTTCATAAGAAGTGGTTCCAAGTGTCAGAGGTCGCCTATAAAAGACACCCCACACCTTTCATCATCGTCCACAAGCTAGACCTCCCGTCTAGAATATAAAGACACATGACCTCGCCCCTCATTTATTGAAAGACGATCTTGGCTTGGACTAGCATGCTCTGCTTGTGGTTTTGTGTTAAGATGATAATTGTGTAAAGAGGAAAGTTTGTAATATAAAAATGCACCGTGTCACCAAATGTACAGTGTACACCCGACCCCCATATCACCAATCGTGAAATTTACCTATTCCAACTATCAATTTATGGGATTCGAGTTATGGTTAGGATTAGGGTTAATGACTAGATTAAGATTTAGAGCTAGGGTTGGGACTAGGGTTCGGGTTAGTTTGTGTGGATGGGTAGAGTTATCCTTTTCGTCCAGCCACGGGTACAGGAATAACTATTGTACCACGAAACAATGAACGGTGCACAGGGACCCACAGGCCTTAGGCTGGGGGCAGTTGATACATGTGGGCGTGACATTTTTTTGTTCATCTCCCAGTTTCATAAATAACTTCCTTGTATCAATGTATACGGCATGTTCGTCTCATCCTATAGTGTGTGTGTGTGTGTGTGTATGTATGTATGTGTGTGCGTGCGTGTGTGTGTGTGTGTGCGTGCGTGTTTTAATGAACTTTGACCTAACTCACGATTTAAAATCACGTTAGGATAAACATTTACCATCAAGTACTTATCAACACTTAGAGATAGTTAGCCACATAAGGAATAAAGGAAATGAGTCAAATGTCACAAAATTGGAAGAAAACACCCCTCTCGTGTTACATACGTGGTATAAACAAGAGACCAGTATTTAACTAATTAGTATTACAATATAAAACGTTTCAACTCCGGTCTCGTCGCATTGGAAAGCATTAAAAATGTGTAAGTGCTGAAACGTTTCAACTGCATTTAAAATGTGACATTACAGCATGATCGTTAATCAACTTATTTTTTTAAATAAATAAAAAATGTCGTTAATTTTTTTATATAAAAATATAATGTACCGACTTGAACAAAACCCTGAATGTATGCCTACACCGGTCTCCCCATTCTTTCTACATTACCCAGACCCAACGTAATATCGCAACTAGATTGGTCTATGTGGCGTTTGGAAAAGCTGGTACACCATGCCTAGCAAGTACTTTAATATTGAACTGAAGACGGAAGGATATACAAACACATACACGCACACGCGCACACACACACACATATATATATATATATATATATATATATATATATATATATATATATATATATATATATATATATATAAGTATATATATATATATATATATATATATATATATATATATATATATATATATATATATATATATATATAGTTTTAGTTTATGTAAAGGTTGAAAGGAAAATAGATTAAAGTGGTTTTCAACTCAATAGTAGTTCCCATGTTAGATCGGAAATGGACTGGAAATTCCAGTTCAGTCGACTCGATGCGACCTCGAGTGGGATTGTCTAGAAATGGCTGGGGAGAGGCGTATAGAAGGCGGGGGAGGGACGGGGGGGGGGTGGCTAGCTCTGCTAGTTGTGGGAACACACGCTGTGCATTTTGTAATGGTGCTGAATGTATGGTGCTACTCTTATGTATGTCAAGTAACGAGGTTCATAAAGTGTTTTTTCTGTGTCATTTTTACTGTCTGAAGTACAAACAGTATAGGCGTATATAGGCAGTGTGTGGGTGTGTGGTGGTTTGATATACATTCATACACTTATATATATATATATATATATATATATATATATATATATATATATATATATATATAATTCTTCTGATAATGTTGACGCTTTTTCTCTTCACTTCACCCCTTCCCCTCCCTCACAGATGCCACCCCGACACCCCTGCCTATCAGTTTTCCACTTCAGTTACCATAATATATAAGTGGTAGCGGGGGTGGTTGTAGTTGATGCTCAAGGAAGGGCTGCACTAATATGTTAGCCTTAATTGGCCTAAACAGGGTATCAGATCTGTGAGTGGCGTAGACAGGGTATCAAATCAACAACGACAAGCGGTAATTAAATTATCTCCTCTTAACATTTCCATCATTGTGAGACCAGGAACATTTTTTATGTACTTCACACTTCCGATGACCTTCTTAACTCTGCATCAGAGAACTTATCAAAGCATCAAAGTAACCTTAACATTTGGTACTTTCTATCACGCTCAATTTAAAACTCAACATCTGGCGTTGGTGCTTATCATACTCAGGTATTCCAACTGTAATCTTTAAACTTAATCCTAATGCTAAAGTTGTAATAATTCCACCATTTTGGCCATGAAATTAATGCTAACTGAATATCACACTAGCAAATACATTTTGCTTAGTACTCCCTGGGAAGATGATAGATGTAAACACATAGCACAGCCATGAAAACAAACACGTACAAACACGCATACAGACACACATACATACATACATACACAGATACTTTAAAACACAATGGCGCATGTAGATTGACACACACTGGTCTGGAACATTCCCATGTGGTCCATATTCAAACAACCCGACCTTGAGGGGTGGTGGGGAGGGGGGTGTCTCGAAGAGAGAAGAAAAAAGGCATCGGCAGTAATCCCCCCTAGCCGCCAATCCCCTATTAAGTAGACGAGAGTTACTTCCCCATTAAGAAGACCCGCCAAGTCAAGTAATTCTTTGAGAAAGACGCAGGTGTTCATAAGCAGATCAGAAGGTTCTCAAATTAGTTCTCACCCGACCTTAACATACTTCCATCAGCACCAGCTGTTACAGTCACCAGTGGATCTCAAGCACATCAGCACCAAATTTTCATCAACAGAAAACATATTTATAAATACACGCCATATTCATCCATTTAAAAAAAAAAATTAAAAAGTTCCAAAACCCGAAAAAATTTGAGATTCACTGAATCGGAAAGTTTCGCAGCGCAAGCATTGGTACAAAGAACGGCGCTAATAAATTCGACTTGGTCGTTTCTTGATTTGAGGCGCATAATAAAATATACTTGTGGCTTCCACCCCCCACCCCCCACCCAACCCTTTATTTTTTGAGTTAACCACGTGTTGCTTGTATCGTGTGCTTACAACGGTGCATTAAATCATTATGTTCGAACTATTAAATAAAAGCTTTAAAACTAAGTATTAAAAAAGCGTACATGCATATTGAATGAGAGATTTCAATGAATTTTTTTTTTCATTAATGAAAATAAAAAAACATTTACAACATTAACTTGCTAACCAATCACCAACAAAAACTGCGTTAAAGTTAAGTGTTAAATTAGAGTTTTTTATACCACGTGCGAGCATATGCTCCTATCTTTAGACGCCATGGTGTGCGCATGACTGTCTCTTTAAGTTGTAAATAATGCTATTTACTCCTCAGAATGGTTGGCCATATCGTTTTGCACAAGGATGTACGATAGATAACATCAAAAAAATATTAAAATATTTTTGGGTAATTAAATTGATGTTTGATGTTAGAGTGCACGTCTGTAGGTGATGATAAAAACAACAACAGGAAAATGTGGTATTATTGCGTGGATTGATAGAGACTTGTTGAATGTTGGCTGTATAGTGATGTTGCATGAAGTGGTAGAGACGTCTTGGATGTGTGGTGATGTTCCATGAGGTGGTAGAGACGTGTTGGGTGTGTGGTGATGTTCCATGAGGTGGTAGAGACGTGTTGGGTGTGTGGTGATGTTCCATGAGGTGGTAGAGACGTGTTGGGTGTGTGGTGATGTTCCATGAGGTGGTAGAGACGTGTTGGGTGTGTGGTGATGTTGCATGAAGTGGTAGAGACGTGTTGGGTGTGTGGTGATGTTGCGTGAGGTGGTAGAGACTTGTTGGATGGGTGGTGGTGTTGCATGAAGTGGTAGAGACGTCTTGGATGTGTATTGATGTTGCATGAGGTGGTAGAGACTTGATGGATGTGTGGTGATGTTGCATGAGGTGGTAGAGACTTGTTGGGTGTGTGGTGATGTTGCGTGAGGTGGTAGAGACTTGTTGGATGGGTGGTGGTGTTGCATGAAGTGGTAGAGACGTCTTGGATGTGTATTGATGTTGCATGAGGTGGTAGAGACTTGATGGATGTGTGGTGATGTTGCATGAAGTGGTAGAGACGTGTTAGGTGTGTGGTGAAATTGCATGAGGTGGTAGAAACTTGTTGGATGTGTGGTAATGTTGCATGAGGTGGTAGAAACTTGTTGGATGTGTTTTGGTGTTTTGTGTATGTTGATTCACTGTGGGGCGATCAAAGAAAGTCTCATTGACAAAAGTCAATAAAGGTCCTAGCTTTGGGTAGAAGTGAAAGGTCCTCAGCTTTTTTTATATTTTTTATATATATTTTTAACTTCGAAAATTTGTTTTGAGTAATAAAGGCAATTACAGAGAAAATAAAACATTGGGTCCTCTAAAATCTAAAAAAAAAAAATGTTTAGTGCCCCCCCCCCCCCTCGGAAATGTTTCCACGTGCCCATGCACATACCCCCCCCCCCCCCTTAAAATATCCCCGCACATCAAGTTTTTGCCCCTAACCTACACAATTTCCCCCAAACGCCCATGGCCCTTCCCAACCGTACAAATAATAGCCCTCACCCCCCCTCTCCGCTTTCCCCCCCCCCCCCCAACAACCATATCCATGTCCACGCGGACAGGCTAATGGGAGCCTAAGTTAAGACGAGGAGGACATCTCTATCCAGGCTGGACATTAATCTTCAGCCTTCACCAATCAACTGCAGCCTCAAGGGGTCAGTAGGGGTCGTGTTTCGTATGCTGGCTCAGATGCAAGCATGCTTCCTACGAGGGGTCAATAGGTCAAGATTAAATCGGGTCAAAAACGTGTCACGTCGTTTGATTATGTCCCTTTAAAAAAATACACCATTGAGTTATGTAGGCCGAATAGCAGCGAGTCAATAGAAAGTGAAGAACACGTCTTGATGCCGGGGTATTGAAAATATCACAAATTAGTGAAGGCGCGGGCGTAGAGCAGGGGACTGGACTCAGGTTTTGATTCACTTCAAGATGGCGGGGAATCTGTTGAAGTGCTTCGGGAGTCGCATTGTTCCCGTTGGGTGCTGGAAGCTTGTGAAGTGTCGAAATAGCTCGTTAGGTTCTGGTGTTAATGTGTTAGCAATGCCAGACACTCCCCCCCCCCACACACACACTCTACTCCCACACCTCAGGAAAAGCTGCAACACCGTAACACAATAAACAAAGCAGCGACTCCCCAACCTCCACCACAAAGCTAGGCAAAATCATCCAAACTGACAAAGGTGTGACAACCATACCCCTACTAACAAAGCTGTAACAGCCATAACCCCACTAAGTTGTAACAACTATACCCCACTAACAAACCTGTAACAGCCATAACCCCACTAACAAAGCTGTAACAGCTATACCTTCACTAACAAAGCTGTAACAACCATACCCCCACTAACAAAGCTGTAACAACCATACTTTCACTAACAAAGCCTCAACAACCGTGCTCTACTAACAAAGCTATTTCACCTCTAACCAACTACCAAAGCTACGCTAACAACTACCACTCTAACAAAGCTTCAACTCCCCCATCCACACTAACACAACTGTGCCACCTCTACCCCCACTAACACAAAAACAACCAGCGCCTCTGTGTCTTGTTGTGATAGAATAACGACGTGCAGATTGGCATCACATATCCTATTTTTGTTGACCTGTTACCGTGATAGTTTCTCAACACTAACTACAAAACTTCTTGCAATGGATGTATTTGTCTTTTTTTTTCTTTTTATCTTAACAGAAATCTACTTCTAAAAATAGACATCTAACACCAGAGAAAAGGGCTCTCGCTCTGATAATCTTGGCTTAAGTCTGCAACATACGGGTCACTGATGTGGAACGGACCAGTATCTACAGGTGTAAACCTATCAAAGGTAGCGATGTGGTGAGATTCTGTGGAGTGGCGCGTATCGGCAGGGGCATCTACATGCAGGTGATTTGATCTTTTTTCCTGCACAGGTACCCTGTACAGTACCCTGCACCTGCGAGCAGCTGTTGAAATTCAATTTTAGTCATTGATGTGACTCACTGCAGTGCTACTAGTAGAACCGATGTTGTGCTGGTTGATCGCATACATTCCAGAATCCGGAAGTGGTCAGTTGACGTGTGTACGTCGGTCTTTTGAGAAGCAGAAAATATCATGTAACTGATATCTATTACAGGAGTCACAACTTGTCCAGTACTTGACGTCTTTTACTGGAGTCAGGCAGATTGTGTCCAGTATCTGACGCCTTTTACCAGAGTCCATTAACTGTAGTATTAAACAACTGGCCTATCCAAAAGCCGACCTTACTTCATACATCACTTACATTCACGGTCGTTAGCAATGGTCTAAGTTGAACGGCCGCACAGTAGCTGTAAACATGCTATACAAATAACATTGTATACTGCATTATAGAGCATCGCACACACAATATAAATATTGCACACCAATTTATGCTCATAGAGGCCATGTTGATTGTCAGGCTCGCTGTTTAATTAAGAAATACAATAAGTTTGACGTCATTATCGTCTGCATAGCATAGTATGAACCAGCTGCACATCTTCCCCCCCCCCCTCTCCCCTACCTGCCATATGGCCACATATAATGATTATTTTACTTTTCCACACTGATAATTTTTTAAACGTATAATCTAACCCTACGGCCATAGAACGCGTCTTCAAATTGCTTTTAACGTTACCCATCAGACCAACCACGTATGAAACACTGTAATCCCCCGCCGTAATAAAAATGTGAGCTGTCACATTTAGCAGGTTTACACAACCACTTCTTCTTGCGTAATTGTTTTCTACTTTTCTTTTCTGCTTTTTTTTTTTTAATTCTTAAATCTGAAATAGTTGAATCGGACTAATCTATATAGATCTAGCACACTTATCATTTTTACAACAAACTTTTTTTTAAGAACCCAGTTTACTGAATTTTTTTTTTAAATTAACACTGTTAATAATTAACTAGATTAATTACTTGGGCTATTAAATACAACAGATAGGTCTAATTAAATACTTGTTTATTTCGTACGCAACAAATATGATTGACGAGTTACTAATTAACTGACGAGAGAGTAATTAATGTTGACTGTCGCTACCTCTATGTAGGTTTGTTACTAGTTCAGTAATGATCTCCTGTTCAAGATTCCGGTACTTTGTCGTACCGCACGGATTAGAACCCAGAGCGTTGGTGTTAAGGGATTATGTAAAATAGGACTACACAGAGAGGTGCCTACTCATCATATTAATGAGAAACCAGCTGAACAATTTCGTACGTCGTTTCTTTCAATCCATCTTTTATATTAGTCTCCGTCTCGTCGTCGAGGTGTCACTCGCTACGTCACAAAGGAATAAATAGAGGGCGGAGCTGCCCAACGGGAATTCCCTTAAACGAAGCGTAAAGAGAGCCCGTCGAGTAATCGCTCGGGTGTTTCCGGCTGGTAGCCTCCGGACGTGGTTCGTGTCAGCTGCAGTGTTTTGGTGGGGAAATTAGATTTGTTTGGACAGAAAATAGCCCCAGAGTTTGAAGCAGACGTGAAAGCAGTTGTAGATGCGGTGGAGGGGGTTGCTATTTTCAACACCACGCTGCTTAGCAATGCGCAAATAGACGCGGGCATTAAGCAAATACGCGAAACCCTTTATTGCTGCATATACTATAGACTTGTAGACAGATAAAGAGAATTTCTTCTATAAAACAGTACAATTAAATAATAAATACAGGCATTGCCGTTACGTATTTAATTAGCCATATCATACAGTATTATACTGTTTATAATCTGTGTGTACAATAACACCTTAACCTAAACGGTTAACCTTAGACAAAACAAACATTAAATTTTATAATATATCACAAACCATGAGGCGCGGCTAAAACAATTGTGACAGAAATTAAAAAAAAAAAAAAAAAAAAAAAAACTTAAATAGCTTATAGAAATATAAGTAAGTTTAAAATCTTGCTCCTTGAATTATGAACAAAAGAATACTCAATGATAAAAATTATACTGTCGGTTGCAAAAGGCCTACTTTGGGTAGAATTTTTTAAAAATAAAGTAATTTTCCCTTTACCCAATCTACTATCTACCCCTCACCATCCTCCATCCATTTTTCTTAACACCCACAGTCTTAAAGTCTTAAGGACTTAAGGATGATGTTACGACAAATCCTAATATATTTACTTTCTTTTTTTTTAAATCTGCCCGCAAGCTCCCCATGACACTATAAACCTTATTTACATAAACCTAATTTACATAACCTAATTTACATAAACCTATAATTTCTAGTATTGCAAGTAAACAAAAAAAAAGTTTTTAGACCTACCTGATCTATGTGAACAAAAACGAAAGTCTCTGATAGCCAAATAATATTGTGTGTGAAAATAATGAAGGTAAATCTGTATCAAAACTCCAGGAGGTCTCGCTTTAGCCTAGAAACTGACTTCTACTTGTTGCGTGATCACTTCCTCAGCTATCACCGTGCACAATTTCACCGTACCGAATAACACCCAACACTAGCAGTGTCACTACTAGCAGAAGCCCGCACTGAACGCGACGTCCAACTCAAGAACGGTAACTCGTTTGTAAACAGATAACCCTAGCGTGGCTGCAACCAGTCAAGCGTAGCGTGCCAAAACAGGTTGAAGCGCACCTCAGGCCAATTTCAAGTTGACAAATTATTTTTTTAACTCCCCTTTGACCTGAAACTTGGCCCAGTGAAACTTGACACACAAAACTTGACACACAAATCTTCACACACAAGTCCAATGAAGAAGAAAAAAAACACCTACGATAAGACGCCTAATTATTAAGACGTATTAATTCAAACAATTGATTACTCCAAACAAGAGAACGAATTTTTATAGTTTTTGTTTGTTTTTTGCTTGAAGTTGTGAAAACCGATTACACTACGATCTTCAGTCTGCGCCCTGTAGTCACAACACGCAGAACTGGCTGCCTCGTTTCACATTTACTAACGTGAAAGAGCTTGGCTTCAAAAGTGGGGGAGAGAGGGGGGAGAAAAACGCCCTCCAAGCCTTGTAACAGAATCCAATACGCGTCAATTTTTTCACCACTGCCCTCGTGTCTGCCTTCGTGGTATGACTGGCCCGTACAGGTCCAAGTCTGCTCTTTGTTTATCTCCCCCTGTTTCACCGGTCAGAAATGTTTGTCGGGTTGTGTCCCTTGTTAAAAATATATATATCCCTTATTTCCAGTGTTTTTTTCCCTGTCTCGCAATTTTGTACTTCTAGTCATCTTATTATAAAACACATGGCTGCCTCGCGTTTTTTTTTTTGTCGCCGTTTTAATAGTTTTTTTTTCTTTAACTTTTCTACCAAATATAGACCATCTCTATGTACGTGAACGTGAATGGTTGAGTAGGGAAAAACTAAGTTTTTAAATATGTATTGTCTACAAACATAAAATGTTTATAAAATCTGTACGAACTAGCTTTTTAATTAATTAAATCTTCTTAAAACATAATCGTTTAATTGAACTCATTAGGGTTTGTTTGTCTTTTTAGTTAAATTTATTTTAATCCTAAGATTATACAATAATAAGAGTGCCATCGGCCTCTATTTAATTAATCACACGCGAGTGCAAATCGAAATCATGTATCATCGCAACTGAGAAAACACCTTTTGTAATTAAAAGCTTTTAGTTTATATTATATGAAAATACTTCAATTTCTTACCAAAGATTTGCAATCTCCTCAGAATAATTCAAAATAAAATGAAATTTTCCTCTCAGAAACACTCGACAGAAAGTAAGGTATAAAAATATTGTTGTTTTTTTTTTTTACTCAAATCATTTTTTTTAATTTCTTGAGTTGAACTTCCGTTAGCGGCAATCATGGAGGTGTATAACCCATTGACTGGTGTACCAAATTAGGTCAAATCTCTCTATATAAATCAACCTTTTTAAAAAACAACCTAGTGTGTTGCTTTTTTTCCCCGGAGATTTATGGTGCAGGGATCCCAAATTGTTTATAGATTGTGCCTGTACCCAACCGTACAGCCATCGTTTCCACCAATGTGGTTTTTAGCAATGTAGGCCTACTTTTTAACTGTTTTCAGTAATGTAGGTCTACTTTTCAACTGTTTTAAATTTCACATTTCACACTAAACTTAATTGTGGGTTACACCTGTCAGGTGAATTTTTAAAAAAAATTAATTAGCTAAGTTATTTTTAGAGGATACGCCTTTTCGTTAACCGTGTGTTCTAATGTGTATAAGACAAACAGACGTTTTATATTGCAGGCAGTATGAGACTTGAAACATTTTTTTCAAAAACTACAAAACTACAACTAATTAATTCGAACCTTATTTATATTTTTTTTTTTAAGTGGCTCTTATTTATATATTACTACCAAGTATGCACTAGCAGACAAATTTCTATTAGACTTCAGTACCTAATAATAAAAAAAAGTAAAACTATTCACCAATTCACACACAATTAATTTACTAAGCAATGTACAAAATAAACACCAAAACAAAACAAAACAAAACACAACCACTTCGAAATTTCAAGGGGAATAAAACTACATCCACCCAAAGGACTTATGCTCAACATTGTTCTCCAAACCTCTCACCCCCCCCCCTTTTTTTTTTCTTAAAAAAATCGCTCTGAATGGCCTTCTCCCACTTCACCCCCCGCCCAACACAAAACATATGGTAGACCTATGACTAAGCACCAGCCCCTTAAGGCCTTATCTACCGCACCGCCTGCCACCACAGGATATATTGCACTTGATGACCTGGTCAGTCTACTCTAGTATTTAGATAAACAAAACAGAACGGCCGCAGCGATAGGCCCAGTGGACAGCAAATATTTGCAAGTCCTTCACTCAAAGACAGAAACTGACTTCCTAGCGGTACTAAAAGTCAATCCACTTATAAACGCATTACTTTCTTACTATACTTAATACGGTACTGGCTTGTAACCTACTATACTAGCTATCTACAATGTAAACATTGAGATTTATCAAATGATTAGAGATCAGTATAAAAACTCGTTTTTTTTTTATAAAAAGAACTTTCGAAATTGGCCTCCCTTTGATACAGTTATGTCCCTTTATATTTTTTTAGAAACGCGTTGCCCGCCGAGACCCAAGTCCATTAACCGTCACTAAAACGCGAGCGACAACACAGACCGGTTAGCGCCCTTTGTAGTCGAGTCTACCAATTACCAGCAAAGGGGAAGTTCAGAGGGCTGGGGGGTAACGAAATCTGGACTGGGTCAAGGCGGGGTCAGAGACGGCGCCCTCTGCTGGTGCAAAAAGTCTCGTGGAGAGCAGACGACAAGTGTGATGGATGGAAGAAAGAGCGTGCGTCACGTCCGATTCACACACCTTGCCACGTATTTAATTGGATTTAATTGTAGCCTTCATATTAAAACGTGGGATTGATGCTTTGTTACATTTTGATGGGGGGTGGGGATTCCTATCCCTGCTTAACGAATAGCATTATCCACTGTCTTGATCCTAGCCGTAATCTGACCCTGAACTTTAGCTCTGACTCTAATCCTAACCATTACATATTACATCAATACCAGGATTTAAAAGCAGGATAAAATAAAATACTTAAAAAAAACTTTTTTAAAAACCACGTTTTTCTTGTGGACTAAAAAGTAGAAAATAAATTTTGATACATTTGATGACAAAAAACGTGGGTACGTTCACCATCAAATTTCCCGACCCATCTGCCCGACCCACGTTTTTTGTCATCAAATGTATCAAAATTTATTTTCTACTTTTTAGTCCACAAGAAAAACGTGGTTTTTAAAAAAGTTTTTTTTAAGTATTTTATTTTCTCCTTTTTAGTCCGTTGCTACACATGAAAAACGTTGTTTTTAAAAAAGTTTTTTTATATAGTTTATTTGCTACTATATCTAATGACTTGATTAAGTATGACTTGACTAAGTGTTTATAAATACACGGACTAAAAATCTTGAGCGACCAGGATTCGAACCTGGGTTGTCGCGGCCACAACGCGAAGTACTAACCACTATACGATCACGGCCAGCGCGCTCACATCGATTGGGGCCGAAGTAACTGTGCCAATAGGCCTCCAGTCTTGTCGGTATCTTTAGAAATCATGTCCTCAATTTTATGGTCCTTGGGGCGTAATTAAATTAAGCTAATTACGGTCTCTAATTGCTAGTTTTTATGATTTCATCTGAAATTGTTAGGCGAAAGTAGCCTACATGCCAAATTTCAGATCTATTGAGCAATCAGAAGTGGGCTAATTTTCGATGTCAATTTTAACAACAAACAAACAAATCCACAAACGCGAAGCTGAGTTAAGAATAAAATACTTAAAAAAAACTTTTTAAAAAACCACGTTTTTCTTGTGGACTAAAAAGTAGAAAATAAAATTTTCTTTTGTGCTTCCTCGAGCTGTGCAGGTTCTTGTGATGACTGACAAAAAACGTGGGTACGTTCACCATCAAATTTCCCGACCCATCTGCCCGACCCACGTTTTTTGTCAGTCATCACAAGAACCTGCACAGCTCGAGGAAGCACAAAAGAAAATTTTATTTTCTACTTTTTAGTCCACAAGAAAAACGTGGTTTTTTAAAAAGTTTTTTTTAAGTATTTTATTTTCTCCTTTTTAGTCCGTTGCTACACATGAAAAACGTGGTTTTTAAAAAAGTGTTTATAAATACACGGACTAAAAACTTGAGCGACCAGGATTCGAACCTGGGTTGTCGCGGCCACAACGCGAAGTACTAACCACTATACGATCACGGCCAGCGCGCTCACATCGATTGGGGCCGAAGTAACTGGGTCAATAGGCCTCCAGTCTTGTCGGTATCTTTAGAAATCATGTCCTCAATTTTATGGTCCTTGGGGCGTAATTAAATTAAGCTAATTACGGTCACTAATTGCTAGTTTTTATGATTGCATCTGAAATTGTTAGGCGAAAGTAGCATGCATGCCAAATTTCAGGTCTATAGAGCAATCAGAAGTGGGCTAATTTTCGATGTCAATTTTAACAACAAACATCCAAACAAACAAACAAACGCGAAGCTGAGTTAAGAATAAAATACTTAAAAAATACTTTTTAAAAAACCACGTTTTTCTTGTGGACTAAAAAGTAGAAAATAACTATTTTCATACATTTGATGACAAAAAACGTGGGTACGTTCACCATCAAATTTCCCGACCCATCTGCCCGACCCACGTTTTTTGTCATCAAATGTATGAAAATAGTTATTTTCTACTTTTTAGTCCACAAGAAAAACGTGGTTTTTTAAAAAGTATTTTTTAAGTATTTTATTTTCTCCTTTTTAGTCCGTTGCTACACATGAAAAACGTGGTTTTTAAAAAAGTGTTTATAAATACACGGACTAAAAAAATCTTGAGCGACCAGGATTCGAACCTGGGTTGTCGCGGCCACAACGCGAAGTACTAACCACTATACGATCACGGCCAGCGCGCTCACATCGATTGGGGCCGAAGTAACTGTGTCAACAAGCCTCCAGTCTTGTCGGTATCTTTAGAAATCATGTCCTCAATTTTATGGTCCTTTGGGCGTAATTAAATTAAGCTAATTACGGTCTCTAATTGCTAGTTTTTATGATTGCATCTGAAATTGTTAGGCGAAAGTAACCTGCATGCCAAATTTCAGATCTATAGAGCAATCAGAAGTGGGCTAATTTTCGATGTCAATTTTAACAACAAACACATCCACGCGAAGCTGAGTTAATAAAAACGTGTTAAAAACGTGTTAAAAACGTGTTAATATACATCGTCTGCTGTTGTTTGTTTTTTGTTTTTAATTAAAGAGAAAAATCCCTTCGTATTTAAAATGGTCGAAGCAGATACTTTACTAAAACGATTGACTACACTAGATATAGATCTATTCTATATTTTCAAAAATGTGTTATTCCAATTTTTATCATTCCATATAACTTTTAAATATTAGCTGCGTGCTAATGTAGACTGTTGAAACTTAATGAAATTTCTCCCTTCATTTTACTTCTTTTTCCTAATAAACTATGAGTTATTTTTTAGCAAAAATATTTTTAAAAAAAAAACCTTTTCATTATTGTGACATTATCGGACGAAAAGTAAAACCACATTCATTTGCATCACCCACATTAAGTAAAACCACCCTCATTTGCATCACCCCCAATTCGTCTGCGGATTTCTAAAATTCGAAGGATTTTGTTGTTGTTTTTTTTTTAAATTCCCAAACACAGTTCAGCGTGGAAGTTCTTTGTGAATCTGATGGCGGGGGTTCTGTAACAATCAGAAAAAAATTAGTAGGGGGAAATGGGGGGGGGGGGGGAGAGTAAAGAATTATACAAGGCTATCCACTACATTACATCAGACACTGGTTTGTCAGCTTGGATACCTTCATACAATCTTCCCCCCCCCCCCCCCCCCCCACCGATTCCTTCTGTGGTGATAATCGGCTCAACTTGGACGCACGTCATGCGACGCATATATTTACGTCACTTCGACAGTCGCACTCCAGCAAAGCCCACGACATTAAAATGCCGTCCGACTTGCCTCTCTAAACCTGGACGAATTTATGCTGGGATTAAAATAGTTTGTCTAGCTTTACATCGAATGAACACCCAGAATTGACCTCACCGTATGCAGTATATGATTATCGAGTGTAAAATATTCTGGGGTTGATTTTTTTTTCTTCCTTAAACCACTGAAGACTGAGGCTTAGCTAAATATTTCAGTCGGCTTTTTTATTTTTCAGAACTATTTACATAACCTAGATTCTACATCTAGACGGCGAACTCTCTAATTAGCAGCTGTTTGTATATAAATAGAAGAAAAAGCGTCCCGCCCAGGGAGAGGGGGGGGGGGGGCTGGGTTGTTAGGGGTGGACACCATTATTCTCTTCTTAGCTTCGCCATAGGTTACGAATGTGAGTTATGTAATCTAAATTGCGCCAATTAATTAAACAATTAGGTAAATATTGTTATATTCTTAGATTATTTCGTGACTAGTTTTCGTTTTATTTCCTTTCATATTATTTTATGGCCTTAATTATAAGATATATTTAAAGATAATTTAAAAAGATAATTCGTATTTATTAATTTTACCTCCAAACAGATCTAGAATTAGATGCTAGGAAGGGAGGCAATCGCTTGCTGGTAACGAACATTTCATCCAAGGGACGCAAGCATGCGCTGATAAAAGAATACTTAACTAGTGCTTAATTCAACACCACGGGCGTTGTTTGTAGGAGGCTGAGATAAATTTCCTGAGCTGTACAGTATAGCACGTTTTCTGGGTGCTGTCTGCTTGATTTTAGTTAACCCCCTCTTAAGGTAGAGCGGAAATAATAATTAACCATTCGTGGTGATGGTTCGGTTTGTTTCTTATGATGATGGTACGTTTTGTTTATTATGGTAATGGTACATTTTGTTTCTTATGATGATGGTACGGTTTGTTTCTTATGGAGATGGTACAATTTTTTTCTCATGGTGATGGTACAGTTTGTTTCTTATGGTGATGGTACGATTTGTTTCTTATGGTGATGGTACGGTTTGTTTCTTATGGTGATGGTACGGTTTGTTTCTTATGGTTATGGTACGGTTTGTTTCTTATGGTGATGGCACCGTGATGGTACAGTTCTCGTTGCTGAAAATTGAATTAAAAACATGGCGTTAATTGTATGTTATGTTTCGACAAAACAATGTAAAAAAAAAACAATAACTTATCACAAAACAACGGTTAGCACGGAGCTATTGTCTAACCACTAAACATTTTTTTTAACTGAATAAAAAAAAAACCATTAACATACATGAACAGAACGACAAGAGTAAACGAACTGAATTCAACCCTTGGTTTATACTCTAAAATATAGCTTTTGTATCTTTGTAAATGGTAGTATATTAATCCCCCACCTCCACAGCATGTGAATCATATTCTTCCTGTGAACATGAATAAATGTCACTATGAAGTAAACAAGCAATTGTACCGTTTAAATAAATCAAAATGGAATTCGATTTAACAAGCAAAGACTATACAACACACTAGTTGAGTAGAATATTGTGTACATTTTTACTTTCTCGTATATACGAAGTATAGAGAAAGTCTTGTGTGTGTGTCTGTAAACACGATAACTTGAGTACCGTTATAGCTAGGTTGAGGAAATTTCATATATAAGGTTTTTATCAAAATCGTAGATCCGTATCAACTTTTGAGCGATTTCCGATAACCGGAAGTGGTACTTTTTTACTTTGAATTTTTCAAAAGCCTATAATTTGAGTACTATTTCAGATAGATAAATGAAATTTCACATGTAAGTAAAAGATCTAATTCTCTACCACCTTCTGTCAAATTTTGAATAATTTCCGTTGACTGGAAGTAGTAATTTCCGCTACTTCCGATTTCTCAAAAAACTAATGTAAATTTTAAAAGTACTAATAATATTCCACACTATTATGCACATTTTATTTGGCGTTCACTGGTGTGCAATTATTTTTTCCACGAGATTTTATTCTATTCTAAAAAGTTTAAGTAGGCCTATTTAAAATGGATTAAAATTCATGTCTAAATCCCGAGTTCCCATCCTCTGTTTTTTTATATAAAAATATTCGAGAAAGTTTAGGGGAGATCGCTCCCGGTTTATTTATTTTAAAACGTTGTGATACATTACTTTTTGATCAAACACACTCCAAAATTCACATACACATACAACTCATTATAAAATGTATCTTTCATTTAAAAAAAAATGAATTCCTAATACTGGAGTATATGTATACGGGAGTCACGTGTTACCACCTCGGTTTTGCCCGTTTTCTTTGTCTGGCCGCTGTCTGTGGTTAGCCACGGGTGGCCCACTTGACCTTGTCACCTGATCAAGTATCTTTTACCTGTTGCTGGCGAGTTTACCTTGGGCCGAGATGGACTACTGTGACGAGAGGTCTGTCGGCATTCTACTGTGACGAGATGTCTGTCGGCTTCTGTGTCGAGATGTCTGTCTACATGCTACTGTGACTAGATGTCTGTCGGCATTCTACTGTGACGAGATAACCCATTCATTTTGAACATGCCCACAGAATTCGTTTAATTTCATCTATTGAGTAGATGGGAAGGGGAAGAGGGTGTGTGCGTGTGTGGGGGGGGGGGGGGGGGGCGAGGGGAGGGGTCCTTCACCGTTTTCAAGCCTTTAGAACCATGTCTTGATACAACTGTTGAAATAATCTGTTAAAAACGACAGGTGAGCGAGCGTTAAAAAGATATATATAGGTCTGGGTACGTTTTGATAATGCGGGGACATTTTAACTAAGTGGTTTGCTATTATCGACACTAACAGACCTATTAAAGCTCTGCTGTAGCGCGTCCACGCAGTTATCAAGTACCTGCCGCGCAGTCATCTTGTAAGTTGTAAAATACGTTCATCCTTCTAGAACCATAACACTACTAAAACAAAGCGCGCACAAAATACACCCTTTGCACACTGGCAGTTTAGGGAAATTAAAAGCGGTTGGACGTGATACTGACCACAATATCCCTCCATATGCCGAGGTCACTGAAAAAGATGCACTCTACTTCATCTGCCCAATTAGCCGTGAGGTCCGAAATGGTATCTTTACTTTTCATCGATAACGTGTTAATAAACCATCCAAAATCCATCTCCGGCCATGCTATAAAGTCGTTATGGAGTTTTAACGTTATCCAGGCACCCCTTCTTCTGTACACAACTTTATCAATTTATGATGGTAGTCAGCTATAAATACCACCCAACGCGCTTTATAACCAAACAATGTTTACATCCCGTCGTCTGCTTGTACCACATAAACCACCAGTTATCTCCCTGCCCCGAGCAGACGGCCCTGTCAGAGATATCGGTACGGCAGTCGTGCTCATAATCACTTCATCCAGAGCTAGGTATACGGACGGGAAGAAACTACTATGAATGATGTCTATATTTTGATAGGGTAATATAAAACTAAGATTTATTCCAAGATCTAACCGAACACGAAACAATCCTGCAAAGAAGGCAGACACGCGAAATACCACTAACAGAAAACAATACAGTAAATGAGAGAGAATACATTTTTTTTCTGAAAAGGGTGTAAATGACTAGACTATGTAGAGTGGTAATTGTATAGTGAGATTATTATGAATGTAACATTTATATACTTGTTTTTAAATAACAGAGGTCCAGGGCCGGCGCTACCTATAAGGCGAACTAGGCGGTCGCCTAGGGCGCCAAAATGGGTTGGAAAAACAAATTGAAAGTTTGAGGGGGAGGGGTGCAAATCGAAAGTTTGAGGAAGGGTGCTAATCGAAAGTTTGTCCCCGGGTACCGGGAAGGGTCGCTACGCCTCTGATAATACGGGGGCACAAAACAAATTGCAGGGGGGGGGTGGCGCTTTTAATAAGTTTTGCCTAGAGCGGTAAATAACCTGGATCCGGCACTGCAGAGGTCTCATGTGAGCGTGGTGGTCAATATAAACAGGGTTGTATGCATGATTTAGCTTCATTACACGACCAGTAACTCTAAACGACAGTTATGTGCCCCTTATCAGCATGAGAATCTCAAGCGTGAAACTATCTGAAAATAATTCACCTGATCGACTGTCACTACTTATTGTCAACAACTGCTGTCTTGGACAAAGGCTATGGAAGCAAATCCAAAAAGAAAAGCAGTCTGAAAGTGGAGTCAATAGCCTATATGGCACATAACAAGCTGACACGTAATTATCAATTGTTTTGGAGGGAGTCCCTTCCAGCAATAAAATTTAGAATGAAGAAGAAGAAGAAGAAAGAAATTAATTAAAATGATTGATTTACAATCTTATTGGAATGAAAATTAGATTTCTTGCATTGGCACTGAAAATGAATTTATCAAGAAAGTTAAAATAAAATTGATGCAACAGAAATGAGAAAATATTGAGTTACAAGATTTGACCACAAGCCCACACATTTTGGTACCCATGTTAAAAATACAAAAGATTTTATTAAGCGTGAAAATAGAAAAATTATTGGTATTATTTATATCAACAATTAACAATAGTTTATAAATATTGACTATCACATAAACAACATTTTTAAAATCATAAACAATGGTCAGGCCTATTACTCAATATAAATGTGTTTAAAGAATATAGCTGTATAATTATAGAAATAGTTAAAAAACATTTAATGCCAAATAGTGTTACATGTTAAATCAAGAACATATCACAGAATTTCACAGTAAGAAAATATAGATAGCTGTTATATTTTCACAATCGAATCAATCTGTCATTAATTGGGTCTTTAAAACTAACACACACACACACACACATACATTGCAAAAAACATGTGTGAATTTTAAATTTTATTTTTCAATAATGCCAAGACAGACACACATTCACAAAGCGCTCAGCAATTTTTTCTTGAACAGCTGGTGTGAAATATGCCATTCATTCCCCCCTTTGTACCCAAACACCTCAGAGCAAAAGATAAAAAACAGCCTCCAGTTAAAGATTTGCTGCTTAGCTCCGTCACCGTAAGCTTTGTCAAATATTTCAGCTACTTGTTCCTTGCATGCATCCATTTTCTCCAGCCAGGCTTCTAGAGTTTTGGAGTAGTTGCTGCCATTGATAACCCAGGAGTCCACAAGACTGAGATCATCCTAAGAGGTGATTTTAAAATAGAATAATAATAAGAAGAGTATATTTTACAATAGTAACTATGGTAGACACAGAAACCTTTTTTCACACTGGCTGTTAAAAATAAAATATTAACATTTTGATATAACATTTCTGATGATTGATGAATCAACAAAAAAGATAAAAGATTTGATGATAGGATTATCTTATCTCACAAACATTGCTACATTTTTGGTGTACCATTCTGAAGAACATTATCTAACCCACACCAACCAGTTCGGAAACCAGTGCCTTTAGGTGTTCTAGAATATTAATTATTTGATTTGAAAAAATAATTTGTCCATCACTGCTAATTTTATTCTTTCACAGAAAAAGAAAAATTAATTATGTTAATTACCTGAAAGAACAAAAACAAATCACTGGATGGCATAGTTCCACCAGTGAAGAAATTTTTAGCCATCCATTCTGTGTCAGAGCCTGGCTTAACATCAAAGGCATAGGGGTGGTGTTTGTGACAAAATATTTGCAGAAACAATAGCCCATTGGGCTTCAGCCACGTAGAGACACGATGAAACAGGGATTCATAATTCTTCATATGCTGGAAATAAAATAGGAGCAAAAAATTATATATTTTATTTAGATTTCCCTTTATTTTTTTCTCATACCTTAAATTATTTATTGGATGTACCTAATTTAATTCTTTGACAAACTAAGACAAAATAATTATATTTTTAAATGTTTCATTTTCATGTTATAAATGTTATAGTTTATAGGTATGAATTTTTTAATTAAGTTTATTTCATACAATTATTCTGAAATGTGGGGATTTTTGTAAACAAAGGTATGATTTTTCCTCTAAAATAGTGATGCATTTTCTTGAAACAGCAAAAAAGTTGAATTAATTTTAAAAAATCAGAGTTACAGCTTGGTTTTTTTGGGATCAGGGGAGAGCAGCTAGCATATTCAAAAGGCAGGTACCAACTTATCACACTTGCATTTTATTTGGATCAATGCGATATTAGAAATACTCATGTCTTACCAAACATCATACCATACAGCTTTATAACTGTTTATTTGGGGGTGGCGGGATGGATGTGCATAAAATAATTCTGAAAAACATTTGGCCTAATTTTAAACTTTTAATAGTAAGCTTAAGCATATGCCTTTGATATAGATTAAAAACAAATTTGGTATATAATCCTCCAAAAAGAAGTTTGGAGAAAAAATTGAATATTCCTTACCTCAAACATCTCTATGGAAAGAATTCTATCAAAAGTGTCGCTTGTGGTGTAAACATTGGCGTCTGCTGTGATCACTTTCAGCCTGTCTGATGCACCCATTTTTTCAGCCCTCTCCTCAATCAAAACTTTCTGTGTCTTGGAGTTTGAAACGGAGGTGACTTGGCACTTGGGGAATTTTTCTAAGATGTAAAGTGTAAGGGATCCCCAGCCACAACCCAAGTCCTGCACAGAAAGAGATTAATCAAAATTATTAAATTTTTTGTAAAGTAAGCAAAATTTACAACTTTTAAGTAACTTTGATATTAAAATAATAAAACTTAGTAATAGTGAAATAGTGAACAATTTAAAAAGAATATTTTATTTACCATAACAGTTTGGCCATCTTCAACTTTAGCTCTTTCACAGTAAAGCGCTAGCGTGGCATCTTCAGCTACAAAAAGTAAGGATGGATGGATCAAATGATGTCAGTGTTTATCACCAGAAAGATGATGGAGAGTCCAGAGAGGGAAGAAAAAGACAGCAAAGTCTGAGTGAAAAAAGTGGTGAACAAGGCCAAACCCCTCCATGAGGCGAAAAGCCACAGAAATGGATGTTAAATAAAAAATACAAGAACAAAATTGCATTTTTCACTTGGATTTTAGCAAGTATCACAATAATTGGTGTTTTGTGCATATATTTCCATTACTATTTACCTTCATCAAGTTTAGTTACTTCCTTGGGCCAAATGCAACCACTGTATTTCAGTCTTTTTCCCAAGACCTAAAACAATACAATTAAATATCTGTATATGATACAGTATACCAAAGAGAAAATATAGAAATACTTCCAAATTATGGAGTTATTTACAATTTACTTAAAATAGAAAAACTAATTAATTTTAGACGTATAATACTTTAAATTATCACTTATAGAAGACAAAAACATGTAAAATAAATACATAAAAAATTAAGCAGATAATAAAAAAAATATAAATGAATTTAGAAGGCAGATTAATTGACAACTAAGGTTACTAAACAAAAGAACACATGAAGTACTTGGATAATATGTTGCATGTGTCCTGCAGAATTTTTTTTTAATGTGACACTATAATGGTAATAGCAAATTGACATGGAAAATACTTTTAGAAAGAACATGCAATTGTATATAAACTGGCTCCCCTGAGTGCTTTATGACATTTTTCTGAAAATGGCACAGAGGATGACACACCACACACAAACGTTTGGAGCCAACAGAGCTACACAACGCCTGGAATTTACTTTGAGGAGTTAGGTAATAGCACCCTACATTTGCATTATAGTACAAAATGTTTTTAAACATTTTTTATATTTTTCTCTACAATTTATTTTATTCTCAATCCTACACATTGAAACTGCCTTGAATTTAATAGATACCCATACTCAAGACAGGTGGGTGGGTTTGATTTTTTATGACCTTCCTGTACTAAAATAAACTAGGTCGACCAATGTTTTGACCTTTCCCCTCCACTCCACCATCTAAAGACTAAAGTCTATGCTTTAAGATAAGTTAGCTGTTGGGTTGAACTTTAGCCTAAAAAATAACTGAACATGTACAAATTTTTATCAGAACAGATAACAAACATATGTACCGAAACAAAAAATTCTGTTGGAACTTCATAGTGCTGCTTGTTAGCGTCCTCTGTATCAGTGGCTATAGGGGATACCCTGAGCCTGTCGAGGAATCGTTTCTTGAAGAGGTGCTGCTTCTCAACATCGCCTCCACATTCCAGTTTGTTGACCCAGCTTTCCAAATTTTGAATCACACCTTAAAGTTAAAATAAAGCAATTTTTGTTAAAAGATGTTTTGTTTTGCTATTTTGTATCAGTACTTCTAGTTTTGGATTAAAGTCTCATTAATATTAATTTTATTAGCCTATTTACTTTTTCTAGCCCATCCTGGCTGTAGGACTGTAGGCTATCCCATACATTTTTTAAGTTTAAAAAAAAATACTAAAATAGTATTTTAAATAGGCCTAGAATCTAATCTAGATCGAAATCTACATGTATCCACTGTTATGAAGAATTGTGATGAGCTTTAAAAGGTGGTTTAACATTCTCAGACATTCTGTAATACAAAAAGTCTTAGATCTCTTAAGTTTAAGACTTATAAATCATTCTCATTCTCTACTAATCTCTATTCACTAAGTCCTAAGTAAGTAAGTTCTAGGGTAAAATCTTAGTTTAGCGTCGTAAATTCCAACGTAGCTAGTAATGTGCGATGAAGGTAACTAATGAATATTTCTTTCATTTGGCCATATTTATGTCATATTTTACATAATATAACAGATAATTGAATAACAAATCACAATCCAAGACCAAACCAGTCATAAATATCCTGGAATAAACTTTAAACTACCCCGTTCGAGACAACAATGAGTAAATACAAGCAGCGGCCATGTTTTAAAAAACAATAAATTGTCTATTCGCATGTCTTTTGTGTTGATTTTGTGGTTTAATATGATTGTTTTGTATTGTTTTAATATATGCCGGGGGTCGTCCATAAATGACGTCACACTCGTAGGGGGAAGGGGGGTCCGTAATTTTGTGACGTTGTGTGATGAGGGGGAGGGGTTCAGATGGTGCGACGTCACACTTTTGCATTTTAAAAAAGCAATGTTAGAAAACGAATTTTAGACGTTATTTTGCGTTTTAAAAAACTGTTTTAATACATTATAATAACAATTGATTAAAATACTCTATTTTGACAGAGTTCAGACAAGATTTTGGAAAAATATAGCTGTTTAAAAACAATTCAACTGCAATTTTGAGGTGGGGGGGGGTTGTAGGCTGAAGTGTCACGTCATTTTAGGGGGGGGGGGGTCTGGCTTTTTGTGACGACGTGTGACGGAGGGGAGAGGGGGGAGGTAAAAATCGTCAAAAAAAGCATGACATCATTTATGGATGACCCCCTGTATAGTAATTTTTCTTTTTTTTTCAATATAGTTGACATGAATGACTAATAGACCTTATCAGACTTAATAGTGTGCATCCAAGACCATAAAAATTGTTGGGAGGTCGAACTTTTAAACACTTTATTTGCAGTAAGCAAATCAATATTAGATCGCTCATAAATGACGTCGCTCTTAAGATAGTAATGACAGCGTGCATTATTACAGAACAAACATATGAACATATTGTTTCAGATAGAAATTGTGATTTGTGGTGGGGAGAGGTTGAGTAGAACTCAGCGATGTGATTTTGGAGACGGGTCAGGTTTTTTTTCTCGTGAAAACGGGATGGTTGTGGGGGAAAGACCAGCTGTAGAAGTATGACGCGTCATTCATTGGTGATCCATTTTCTCAGTGGGGACGAAAGAACTATTAAGAAGGGTCAAGAAATGTAAAAAGCTTGCCGAGTCGCATTTCTTGAATCCTACCTTTTTCATTCCCCCACTTAGCACATCGTCACCGAGTCAACGCTCGCACGTGACGTCAATTAGCGGTACCGCCGACCGTTAAGCTAATTTTATAGAAAAAAAAACAAGCACTGCCTTTTTGACGCTTTTGCGACGTTTAGTTTGATTACATAAGTTGGTGTTCATTAAACAGCCCCTAACACATCTATCACTTGTCCATTTAAACGTACGTAGTTATTTCTGCAAGCTTGCTGTCTTGATACTTTCGGCCCTTTAAATATGTATTAAGCTCACACCGTATAGAACTGGACTACCTATATTAAGCTCCAAAAGAAGCTTGGTGAAAACAGGATGGCCGTCCGATTTTGTAGCTGCTCTGCGCTTTATAAAAACCACAATAAACGATAAGATGACACTTATATTAAAGTAAATTATAGTTCTGAATCTTGATACATTAAAAGTGATATTCGGAAATTAAGAGCCAGACAGTCAACATGATATTTCAATTTAAGTTTAAGTCCAAGAAAATAAATTTCCTCAAACGATGGAACATTACTAAATTTTCGCGCAGTTTAGCGAAATTGAATTTAAGTATTTACGTCATCTTACAAAGCGCGATAGCCTACTGGTGCTCTAACACGGCCCATGCTAATGGCCGTATTCCTAACGCCCCGCATTAGACGTGGCTTATTCGTCGGCAGGCATTTGGTGGCAAACCTTTTTGACGGGGATAATGTGTTGCGGCCGGTTTGCCGAATGCCTTAAACTAGCAGGCTTGCAACATTTGTGATGATTCGTTTTAAGCAAGGTATACGTATACTAATGCTTATTTATCGTTATTTTGATTGAACAAAGAATTATAGAGGTTCTCCATTAACCATCTAGGTATTTTTCCCCGTTCACCTCCTTTCATGAGACCGACACGTCATAAATTGCAAAGCCGCCTGAGTTGACGTCACAAATCTTCACTCACTCCCGTAGCAAATCATATGTGACATCATTTATGGACAACCCCATATCACTCACTTGTGTACTTGATATTGACAATTTGACAACAAAGGATAACCAACATGTGTCTGGCAGGTGGAGACTTGCGATCGACCATAATGACAACACGCACTTAAGGGGTGGACTGGCTCATTGTTTTAGATGATGTTTTACGAGGGAAGCTGGTGGATAATACATTTTGTATCTCTGTATATATAAATGATGACAAACATTTAATGTTGTCAAAATTATGGTTAGAGATCTTAGATAAGGCAGAGTGAAGCGTAATTTTTTACATTATGACTTGATGTGACATTGACGACAAAAATATGACGGAGGTTGGGGTTTAATTAAGGTAAAGAGAAGTAAAAAAAAATGTCATAAGTTACGATAGAATTACTAATAATTATTATTGATGAAAAGAAAAACCTGAAACTGAAATGAAAAAAGTGAACATTAAAACAATAAGATAAAACTCACAACTATTTAGTAATAGTAAGATCAAATAAACATTAGTTTAAAAAAACGTGATTTAATACATGGATACAAGTTGCATCTCACAATGCTTCTAGAATTAATAAAGTTGTTTGTTAGGAAATTCACATTTTAAAAAAAAAATGCTTTGTTATATGGACTATACAACAAGACGATCATATTTAAATACATTTTTATACGAATAGAAATGAAAGGGAAGCTACTCTAAATAACATTTTCTTAAGATGGCTGCTGTTTTTAATAGCAAATTTACTATCTCGAACAGGGTTGATAAAAATTAATTTCAGGATATTTAAATTGATTTAACCATCAATGGTGATCTATTATTCAATTATCTATAATACTTTATCAAAATATACGAAAATATACTCATATTTAATGACATATTCATTAATTCACTCTCTCCCACATTACTAGTTTTGGCCGAATTTACGACGCTAAACTAAGATTTTACCAGTTCTAGATCTAGATTCTCTAGCTAGACTCTAATTATTTATATTTAATCTTAGATTCTACAACATATTTAATTAGAATCTAGGTCTATATAAATTAATGTTATTATTATCATTTAGGGGTCGAAAACCGAAAAATCTCGAGTTCGAACCCTCGGGCAGATGAGGCTCGTTAGCTGGGGACAGACTGAAATACTAGCTTTCTAGATCTAGATCTAGATGTCTAGATCTAGATCTAGATCTAGAGTTAAATGTCAATTGAATTGTGTTGGAGGGGGGATCCCTTCCACTTCCAACACTAATTGAAGAAGAAGATTATAAATAGTCTATAATTTATAACATTATTATTTATATTTATTATTAACCCAACCTTGTCGCAGTACTTTATCGTCTTGCATCTTGTCCGCAATGTTTTCACCGGCACAATAGTTGTGTGTACCGCTCAATAGCAAAAATTATTCAATGAGCGAATTCGGCACACACTAGGCCTATGCTGTCAAGTGTCAGTGTGAGATAACATCAAATAGGCCTAGAGTCTAGATCTAGATCTAGTAATAAATAGGCCTAGACCTAAAAAGGGTCAAACTCTGTTTCCTGTGTAAGCTCAGTGCAGACGTACTGCTTTAATTCCTCCCCCACCCCCTCTCCCCTCCCATTTCCCTTTGCATTGCATGGATACAGCCGTTTGAATTGCAGTTAGATTATGCAGCCAGGCTTTTTAATAATAAACTTTATATATTAGATCAAGCGATTCACAAACAGTTTTGAGTGCAACAGAATCCCTCAGAGGCGTAGCGAGGGGGGTGGGGGGGGGGGGGACATATGTCCCCGGGCGCCGACCTTAGGGGGGCGCCAAATTGAAAGTTTGAGGGGGGGGTGCAAATCGAAAGTTTGTCCCCGGGTGCCGGGAAGGGTCGCTACGCCTCTGCAATCAATGCACGCAAGCCGGATTGACTGTTATAATTATGTCAGTTTCTTTGTTTCTTTGATTTAGCCTGGGAATAGATCTACCTTACTTCTTTGTTTGAGTCTTTTTTTTTTTTTTTTGCCTTCTTACTGTCTACCCTTTTCGCGCAGGGAGGCAGTAAGAGAAGGTTGCATGATTATATACATGAAATATTAAAATAGTTCAATACATGGCATTGCATTTAATTATACATAAGCGTTTACAAAACGTCTAAGATACCTATTTTTTCTTATGGTGTACACTTGTATGTGCCCTCATGCTCTCTAGTGGGAGGGATAAGTTACAATCTCTACAGTCATACATCGTTTCTTCTTGATGGTTTTCTGCAAAGTGTGATAATATGTCTGGGTAGTGCCCTTTGTCTGCACAAAGATCACACTGTAAGCATCTGTAGTGAATACTTCGTTCGTGTTTTTCCCTTTCCCTGGATGATTTACATTGTTCTAAGCAGAACCTGCAGTGTTTGAAGTCACGAATTAATTTTTTACTTTTTGTTATTTTATTTTCTTCTGTGGGGCTATCTTCCTTCTTCCTTTTGAAGGTTGTAGTAATGTCCATATCTGAGAACAAGAGCAGAGTGTTCGTTTTTAGGGTTGATGATGCAGATGGTTTTTCTGATTCCGACCTTGCTGCGCATGTTTGTTTGCTAGGTGTTGTTGGTATACTTGGCGGCTTGGCTGGGTTGATCGGGTTTTTGAGCGTTGCTTGTTGGTTGCTTGGTGATGGTGCTGGCTGAGCGGATGGCGTTTCTAGTTGGCTGCTTGTTGTTGGAGGTGGCTTGGCTAACGGTGCTGCTTGTTGGTTGCTTGGTGATGGTGCTGGCTGGGCGGATGGCGTTTCTAGTTGGCTGCTTGTTGTTGGAGGTGGATTGGCTAACGGTGCTGCTTGTTGGTTGCTTGGTGATGGTGCTGGCTGGGCGGATGGCGTTTCTAGTTGGCTGCTTGTTGTTGGAGGTGGCTTGGCTAATGGTGCTGCTTGTTGGCTGCTTGTTGCTGGAGGTGGCTTGGCTAACGGTGCTGCTTGTTGGCTGCTTGTTGTTGGAGGTGGCTTGGCTAATGGTGCTGCTTGTTGGCTGCTTGTTGTTGGAGGTGGATTGGCTAACGGTGCTGCTTGTTGGTTGCTTGGTGATGGTGCTGGCTGGGCGGATGGCGTTTCTAGTTGGCTGCTTGTTGTTGGAGGTGGCTTGGCTAACGGTGCTGCTTGTTGGCTGTTTGGTGTTGGTGCTGGCTGGGTGGGTGACGTTGTTTTTTGTAGTGTAGATTGAGTTGGTGTTTGATTACTGAGCGTTGATTGTAAGTTGAGAGTTTGACAGCGGTTGGTCCAGTGTTCAGTTGACGAGCATGTTTGGCAGGCTTTTGTAAATGGAAGAAAGTAGGCAACGTACTAAAATATTGATTAAGCATAACTAACTTTCAGATGTTAAGTATGTAGTAACTCTACTGCTTCAAATGAAAATTTAAGATCTAAAAAGTAAAAAAGTTAGATCAATATGGTTGAATAAAAAATTAAATATCAATGACTGGTCAAAAATTACAAACAATTACCATCATTTTTATAGTTTTACCAATTTTTTGTTATTTTTTTTTTACTTTTGGGAACAATTTTAAGGTTGCCTCCCTTGGTTAAATTTAATATATAAATGGGAGTTAATTAACTCCTCAACGTAAAACTTCTAATTTTAATTTTATTATATTGTACTGTCTCTACATTTAATGAAAAATTATGTTATACATTATTATATTAATTATTAAATATTTTAATTTACATTTATTTATTTAAATTTAAAAAACCATATCATTTTCTTATCAACTTATCGAACCTTTAACATTATATGAACATCACCTGTAGCATGTTTTATTGTAAAATATGCATTTGATTTACAAACTTGTCGCAAAACTCCCGAGATATTATTAATCAAAGTATCAACTTTAGAATAAATTTAGCACAAATTTCGCCCCCCTGGATGTTTCGGTGCTCAAGAAATGTTTGACTGCTGTCATTTTAAAACAATCAGCTGTCGTAACGTCAGAAGACCTAAGACTTGTAGGGGGGGGGGGGGTCCGTAATTTTGTGACGGTGTGTGATGAGGGGGATGGGGGGGAGAGTTCAGATGGTAGGACGTCACATTTTTGCATTAACAAAAAGCAATGTTAGAAAACACATTTTAGCCGTTATTTCGCGTTTTAGAAAACTGTTTTAATAAATTGTAATAGGAATTGATTAAAATACTCTATGTTGAGAGAGTTCAGACAAGATTTTGGGAAAATATCGATGTTTTAAGAAAAATGCAACTGTAGTTTTGAGGGGGGGGTGTAGGCTGAGGTGTGACGTCATTTTAGGGGGGGGGGCTGGCTTATTGTGACGATGTGTGACGTAGGGGGGGGAGGTAAAAATCGTCCCAAAAAGCGTGACGTCATTCATGGATGAACCCTAACCTTTAAAATCAGCAAAGATATTATGGCGAGGATCGCATAGTCGACATGTCTACATCGCCAACATTTTAATCTGAGAATCCGAAAAAAAACAACCTCACAGTTATGATGTTAAAATATAGCCATGGGGTCATCCTCCATAAATTACGTGACGATCTTTTGGTGATTTTTACCATCCCCTCCTCTCCCCATTGATTTCTTTCTAAAATATTGATCTAGCTCGATCAGCATAGAGTATTTTAATCAATTTCTGTTACAATTTATAAAAACAGTTTTCTAAAACATAAAAAAATGGCTAAAATTCATTCTCTAACATTACTTTTTAAAAAACCCAACGCGGAACATCACACTATCTGATACACCCCCACCCCACCCCCATCACACACTATCACAAAAATCCCCCCCCCTCCCCCATTCTTCCACACATATGAGCATGACGTCATTAAAAAAAAAGAATTAATTAATTTATATTTTTATTGTACTTTTCTTTTATATTTTTTCGCAACTCCACTGGCACTAGACCATGCTTTTGCGCAGGAAGGGATGCTTTTCAGTTTGAAAACCATTGACGCAGAGAAACTATTATTATATATTTAGTATAACAGCAAGGACGAAGAAACATTTTTATACAAAAGGTAGAGAGAGAAAAAAAAAAACGTGATTTTAAAGTCAAGTAATGTATCAACTCCAGACTTTTATTAATATGTTCTGAATATAAATTTCAAAATGATTTAATTTTAAAGATATATTTAGTAATCTAATAGATCTAGTTGGTGAGTGTAGTCAGTGGCGTAGCGAGGTCGGGTGTCACCCGGTGCGGCACTTAATGGTGTCACCCCCCCCCCAGAGGCATAGAGACCCTTCCCAGGGACAAACTTTCAAATTTTCGATTTGCACCCCCCCCCCCTCAAACTTTCGATTTGCACCCCCCCCCCTCGAGTTTTCGATTTGCACCCCCCCCCCCTCAAACTTTCGATTTGCACCCCCCCCCCCTCGAGTTTTTCTCTATATATTTTGCTATTTTTTGCCTTGGTGTCACCCCCCTAAATGGTGTCACCCGGTGCGGTCCGCACCCCCCGCCCCCACCCCTCGCTACGCCCCTGAGTGTAGTAAAACAACACTGTTGTTTTACTACAGTTCAATCAAGTCTTTCTTTTTTCCCCAAACAAATTTCTCTCCAATCAGTTTGAACAGCGCTTCATCAGAGGCGTAGCGAGGAGGGGGCGGGGGGCGCACCGCACCGCACCGGCTGACACCATTTAGGAGGGTGACACCAAGTCAAAAAATAGCAAAATATATAGAGAAAAACTTGAGGGGGGGTGCAAATTGAAAGTTTGAGGGGGGGGGGGTGCGAATCGAAAATTTGAAAGTTTGTCCCCGGGAAGGGTCGCTATGCCTCTGGGGGGGGGGTGACACCATTGAGTGCCGCACCGGGTGACACCCGACCTCGCTACGCCACTGCGCTTCATAGTGGGGCTTGTTGTTGTACTACAGTTCAATAAAGTCTTTCTTTTTTTCCCAATCAAATTTCTCTCCAATCAGTTTGAACAACGCTTCATTGTGAGGCTTGTAAAAGCTGTACAGCATCATCTCGTCTGCTTCTGGCAATGGCGGGTGTTTCCAGCCTTTGAATTCGGTCATACATCTCGGCCTAGCCCTCGGCTCAAATCTTCTTAAGCAGTAGAAACCCCAGGTTTCGTTCAGATAAAAATTTTCTTTCGTTAAAACATGGGGTAATCCCAGAAAAGTTTCCACTTTTTTAATAACCCGGAGAGGATCTTTCGTCAGACGCTCGTTGTCAAGCACGAGCAGCAGGTCACGTGAGAACGTTTTGAACCACGGAGCCAAGTGTTTGTGGTAAACACCGTGATTCACCGAATCAATGTTGGGGTCAAATCTGTTAGTCATTCTGTTGAGGTACATCTTGGTAAGGGGTGGTCTTTTATTTACATTGACTAACCGGTATCTGCACAGAAAAAGACACAACAAAAATGTAAATATATAAAGACTCATTCAATGACGTCAAGCTTTTACCACCACCCCCTTCCCCATCGTCACAAGTCACAAAAAGTTTATTTCAATCCCTCCCCCCTCTTCCATCCATTTTAATTTCAGATTATCTATCGAGCTAAGGGGTCGTCCATAAATGACGTCACGCTTTTTTGAAGACTTTTACTCCCCCCCCCCCTCTCCTCCGTCACACATCATCACAAAAAGCCAGACCCCCCCACCCTAAAATGACGTCAAATAGCCTACACCCACCCCCCCCCCCTCAAAATTGCAGTTGAACGTTTTTTAAAACATCGATATTTTTCCAAAATTTTGTATAAACTCTGTCAAAATAGAGTATTTTAATCAATTCCTATTACAATTTATTAAAACAGTTTTCTTAAACGCGAAATAACGTCTAAAATTCGTTTTCTAACATTGTTTTTTTTAATAATGCAAAAGTGTGACGTCGCACAATCTGACCCCCCCCCCCCTCCCCCTCATCACACACCGTCACAAAATTACGGACCCCCTCCGCCCTACGAGTGTGACGTCATTTATACACGACCCCTAAGCCACATTTCATCAGTAGTATGAATTATATTAGATCATTTTAATTTAATAAAACTTTTTTTTTAAGTAAAAAGAAGTGCTAAGTCTTGAGTTTGAAAAAACTACTTTTGAAATGCAAAAGCGGGGCGTCACACTTACTGAACCCATTCCCCTTCTAACTCATAAAACGTTTTCACAAATGTTTGAACCGACCTATACCCCCTGTAGTGTGACAGTTATATAAGAGTTTCTTCCAGGCATCTCTTCGGGGGGGGGGGACCTCCGCCCCCCAAAGAAAGTCTACCGCCCCCCCCCCCCCGAACGAGATGGATTTTATATAGTAAACATACACTTTTACTAGTGTCCGCCCCCCCCCTCCCCCCGGAGAAAAAAGTCTGGAAGAAACACTGCATTATATATTGGCAAGCCCCTAAAGTAAAACTGATATTACACTTCTCCCCAAATAGAAAATGGTATCAAAAAGAGCTGGGTAGAACACCAAACGGACGCACTCGAGTTTGGGAACCGAAGGGACAGTGTGGGCAACACTCGTGAGTCGTGTTCTCTAACGCTGGACCATACTGTCTGTTGTCTGGGATAGAGTCGTACTTACACTATTATCCTACGCACTACTGAAATCGGAGAAATATTTTTTGTGGACCCCCATGAAGTCGGACACCAAAACTCCAACGAGGGCTCTAAAGTTATCGCCTTATTTAATTTTGTAATAGAATCATTCACAAACCTCTGTAAGTAGTCGAAATCCAAATAATTAACAAGGATCCTCACAAGAGTACCATATTCAATGTATATATTCACAAACCTATGAAGTGAGTTGGCCAGAAATGTTTCAAGGGTTCTCACAGGGGTATCATATTTAAGGTAAACATCCACAAACCTCTGCATGTAGTCAGCCATTACACGATCAACAAGGGTTCTCACAGGGGTACCATATTTAAAGTAAGCATTCACAAACCTCTGCAGTCAGCCATTACAAGATCAACAAGGATTCTCCCATAGCAGAGGCGTAGCGATGGGGGAGGGTCGGGGGGGGGACATATGTCCCCGGGCGCCGAAATTAGGGGGCGCCAAAATGGGTTGGAAAAATAAATTGAAAGCTTGAGAGGGGGGTGCAAATCGAAAGCTTGAGGGGGAGGGTGCAGATCGAAAGTTTGTCCCCGGGCGCCGGGAAGGGTCGCTACGCCTCTGTCACATGGGGTACCAAAGTAAACATTCACAAAACTCTGCAGTTAGTCAGCCATTACACGATCAACAAGGTTCTCACAGGGGTACCATATTTAAAGTAAACATTCAAAAACCTCTGTAGGTAGTCAGCCATCAACAAGGGTTCTCACAGGGGTACCATATTTAAAGTAAACATCCACAAACCTCTGAAGGTAGTCAGACACCAGGCGATCTACAGGGTTTCTCACAAGGACTATGAGCTTGATGTTCGAAAAGTGGTTGTGGATTTCATTCAACGCCTTTGTAGACAACACGTAGTCAGGTGACTTCTCTATGGTAATCTGGTTGCTGTTAATCAAATGTAAGGTAATTAACTTAATTTTAATGAATGCGTTAACTTTAGGCTATATTTAATTCACGTAAGCAAACATGTCTCTTTTTATAGTTATAGTAAAGATAAAAATGACTATCTGTGATGACCAAAGATGGTTACACTTCTTTAAAGTAAAAGGGCAAATGATGGACGTTTATTAATAGTAGCTTAGGTACATGCTGGTTTGAAACCATAAGACCCAGGGTTTTGATTTTATAGGGCCTTATCTGTTTTCAATATGGGTGTTCTTTATATGTCTAGATATTGTTTGTCAGTTCCCAAAAAAAGCTTGTAACTGTAATGAAAAGAGAACCCAGCCTCCAGCGTGATTCGGGAAACAAAAAGAAGAAAAATTTAAAAATAAATGTTAACAAATACATTTGGGGGAAAATGCCTTTCGCAGTTTAAAAAAAATAATTGGGGGATTTTAAAAAAGCGGAGCCCCTAAGCTATACTTGTTTAGCTTATACGTAAATACTCAAACCTCAATTTGATTGCAATCACGACCCCCCAGCTCCGCTTTTTAATACGGATTTATAAGGCTTTGATTATTATGTTTATAAGTAAACTATGAATGTTTAAGAAAATGTGCTATTTTAGCTGACGTATGCAAAGAAAATCTACTGTATTAGCTGACCTGTAAGATACAGGCATTTCATTACGATACCACTCGTAGCCTCGTTCAAACAGGTTGTCCACGGTGTAGAAATGCATTTCTTTCATCTGCGCAGCGATGTTAGGGTGCAGGCTCAAGAACATCAAGAGCGCGCGGGTCCCACATTTGCCGAAACCAATGATCACACACTGGGGGAATCGTCTGGTCGGGAGCTCGCCGGGAGGCGGGGTAAAAAAGTATAACTGGGAAATATTGTTTTTTTGTTTCGGATCTTCTCTGCGATTCAGCGAATTTGGTTTTTGAGTTAACCCAACCGTCGGTGCCATTTCACCCCATGCCAGGGTGTCATCCATTTTGAACATTGGCACATCTTGTCTCGGTGTTTCCGTAGCTCGGACGTCCACGTGAAGCTGGTCATTGTCTAAATAACGGTGTGTGTAGACTTGCGCTTTAGAAGCAATGCCAAATAGAAATGCTGCCAGCAATAACAAGATAAGCTTTTTTAGCATGGAAATGTTCCTGGACACACGATTGCGTAACCATGGTAAAAGCGTCATGTCAGTGCTAAAAGAGGATTGTCGTGGAGACTGAAAGACGAATGTTGTAATCTCTCATCTAAACTCACACAGCCAATAAAATATATTTCTCTATGAATAAAAACAGTCTTCTTTTTATAGAGTAAAGAGCTAAATAAGGTTAAATTGAAATTAAATAATTTAAAAGTAAGGCACATTTTTTCCCATTAAATTTGACGAGCTATTAATCAAAATTATCAACTGCTCACTGGTTTATGCATGAATAATATGAGATACTGGATTCCTTCCAAACTCAGTGCTTTCGACGGATAAAAGGCATCCACTATTCCAACACCATTTCATACGATAGGTTACTTAGAGAAATTAAACTGCGATCTGTTTCAGAAATGATCGAAAAAGATGGGGCTGGAATGGTCTATGTTGTAAGAATGAAGCAAGATGCGATCACCGGAACGGTGCTAAACTGGAAATCGCTAGAAAAAGGAAATACGGAATGCCTATAATATAGAGACACAAAGACGCACAGCCATTAAAAAACTGACAAGAGTCAATCTTTTCTTGATGAACTGTCAAAGAAGGAAATAACTTTCAGTGACGGCCCATTATGTCCTAGGCACTGAGGGGAAAAGATGATGAATGTTAGATACATTAGGCCTAAAATGTCATCGAATTCAAATCTTTAAAATACATTCAAAACCAAATAATTCTTTAAAACCCATAAATCAAAATCCTCGTACAATCATCAATCAAATATATTGAATGTAGACATCAACTAGCTGTATCAAATTGTGTAGCGATAAATTCTCCGAAACCAAAGTGTGAATCCAGTTATTGGCCAAACGCCGACTTTCGACTGACCATTAGATCATGCACTCAAGAATCCAGGGATAAAGTTTACTATGCGACGACGCACTCAAGAATCCAGGGATAAAGTTTACTATGCGACGACGCACTCAAGAATCCAGGGATAAAGTTAACTCTACTATGCGACGACGCACTCAAGAATCTAGGGATAAAGAACTCTACTATGCGACGACGCACTCAAGAATCCAGGGATAAAGTTAACTCTACCATGCGACGACGCACTCAAGAATCCAGGGATAAAGTTAACTCTGTCATGCGACGACGCACTCAAGAATCCAGGGATAAAGTTAACTCTAGTATGCGACGACCCACTCAAGAATGCAGGGATAAAGTTAACTCAAGTAAGCGACGACGCACTCAAGATTCCAGGGATTAAAAAAGTTGACTCTACCATGTGACGACGCACTCAAGAATCCAGGGATAAAGTTAACTCTACTATGCGACGACGCACTTAAGAATGCAGGGATAAAGTTAACTCTACCATGCGACGACGCAGATATCCGACAGACTGGCTCATCGCCACTCACATAAATTAAGCACTCGATAAATCCATAACAAGCACGGTGTCATAAAGCAATTTTACGATCACAAGTCTTAAACTTGTAACAAAAGATTTTCGTTACTAACCCGTTAGGTTGGGGTGGGGGCTTATACGGGATCCTAAAACTTTATGGGAAGAAAACATATAGGGCTTTTTGCGGACTTGGGCAGATAAATTACTGCTAAAACTTAATTTCAAAACTGGTCAATACATCTATACTCTATAGGCATAGTTCGGTCTCTTTTTAAAAATTCTTTCTTAATAAAGATTTTTTTTGCTTCGGTAGCACTTGAAAGCGGGGGTGGGGGTGGGGGGTATCTTAATAACCTAACATTCTTTTAAAGTAAAATTTTGTAATTTCTACAAACTTTAATGCAATAACAAGACTTTTTGGGTTTTTGTTGTTCAAAGAAATTAATCTTGATGTCATTGCTGTCAGCATAAACCAAGGGCCTTCATTGCGTATTTTCGCTTTTTGCACCCAGATACTAGCAACGCAATTAATTTTAACAAAGTTATTACACATCTACATCAGCTAAAACATATTACCTGCTGCTTTGTCATGGGGTAAAAAAAAAAGTTGAAAGAAATTTGTCGGTTAAAATATAGAAGACACGGATTGCTAGATTCCACTTCAACAGACAAGTCGGAGAGGAATCAACTAGCAATATGAGGTAATTTGACCAGGAGTTCTAATATTATTCTTAGGGGTCGTCCATAAATGACGTCACACTCGTAGGAGGGGAGGGGTGTCCGTAATTTTGTGACGGTGTGTAATGAGGGAAAGGGTAGGAGGGGGGGGGGGGTTCAGATGGTGTGACGTCACACTTTTCCATCATAAAAAACGCAATGTTAGAAAACGAATTTTAGTGTTTTTTCGCGTTTTAGAAAACTGTTTTCATAAACTAAAAGGAATTGATTAAAATACTCGATGTTGGCCGAGTTCAGACAAGATTTTGGAAAAAATAACGTATTTTAAGAAAAATTCAACTGCAATTATGAGGGTGTTTGTAGACTTAGGTATGACGTCATTTTAGGGGGGGGGGGTCTGGCTTTTTGTGACGATGCGTGACGGAGGGGTGGGGGAGGTAAAAATCGTCCAAAAAAGCTTGACATCATTTATGGATGGCCCCTTATTCAAACACTTTTTTTTTTGTTGACATCAACTATGTTGTATTGTATAAATAAAATACACAGGTTATAAAAAATGTTTTGGCATTTGGAAAGTTGGACGGCGTCACATATACCAATTAAAAAATATGGGATATCTTTGTGTTATCACGTTAAACTGAGGGAGATTGGTGTACATTTTTCACAATGGTCGCAACATGGGACAAGATTTCTGTGTCTTCAAACATTGGTTTACACATTGGCACAACTGGTGGAGCAAAACAGCCAGGGTTATCAACACTCTGGTTGTACAACATAAACAATTGAACAGTTTTAGCCTGATGGAAAAGGTTCAAAATTTAAAGTCCTATATAAAACACTGTACAGTGAAGGCGACTAATGCACTCAATGCTATTACTTGAACTATACACAGCTAGAACACACATTGTAATGCTGCTAGACTTAACATCTTCAGAGACTCAATGGTTTGTCCTACAACTTAAACAACAACATGGGATTTAAAACTTTTTTCTCATGCCCTTAGTGGACAAAGGTTCAGGAAGTAGATGAGATCTGGCCACTGCCCCACACCACACTTACATGTACCACGCCTACATAGCATGAGGTCAGACCCTATGGGCAGGGGTGGGGTAAGGATCAATACACATTTATGAAATTCTTTATTATTATGTTTTTTAATAATTGAAAATTGAGGCAAGAAAAAAAACTTCTTCTATAAAGGCACATATATTTTTAGAATTTAGGGGAGATGGGGAACTTTATTGGTGTGCTTATCAGCTGCTTTTAAGTGAACAAAATGTAATCGTAACAAACTTACAAAAAAACTAACAAACCTAGAAAACTATCTGACAATTAAAATTATTTCTTTTTCTTCTTTCCTTTTCTTCCCTTTTTCTTTTTCTTTGTCCCACCTGACTCAGCGCTAAAGCCCCGCTTCTCCAGCGCGCCTGGCGCATTATGAGCTATGAAATACAAGTTTTCCATGGCAGCTGGACTCATCGTGTCCACCGGCGCTGCCTTGGCCTTAGCTGACCCAAGGGAACTTTTTGCTGACTTGGACTTGCGTGAGCCTCCAGATTTCTTAACTGACTTTTTACCTGCCTTCTTACTGGACTTTTTGCTGGATTTTTTACTGGATTTTTTTTTACCTCCCATTTTGTGTGTGTTTTGGCAGCTTTATAGATCTGGAATGTACCATACTGACACTGCTCTGTGTGAGCTATTTGATATATAATTGTTTGATGATTTCCCTTTATAAAAAAGCAAAACAGTGTAGGCTCTAATCTCTGATGTACTTTAAATTTCTATCGTCCGCCATTACGTTTACTGTGGCCATAGTAAACCCTTATTCAAACACACAAGAAAAATTTAAAACAAAGAAATTACATCGTGTTGTCGTTGTAGTAGGCGTATAGGTGACAAATATGTATGAGAATAATGTACAATAACGTCAGACTTCTAGTGGGGGTCATACTTGAGTGATATGGGGCCGTTATAATACACTGCTCCTGGCCACCCATATTGCACATAGCATTGTATAACTGAATGATAAGCCACCATCTAAAACCTAAGGCCCGTTGTATTATAATAAGTGCGAGAAATATATATATATATATATAAACGAATTAGACGGTTGGCTGTGCAGATAGAATAGTTACCTCCCATGTTAACATGTGAAGCGAAGTTACTCAAATAAAGGGAAACAATTTTGAACTAAATTCTTGGTGAAAATATCGACGCTTGTTGTTTGGGGATGGGGATTCGATTTTAACATCGAAATATTTTCATTTTAAAATAAATAAAAACTCGTAAACTGCCTATAAAATAACAAAGTCTATAAATTAAATCGTCGCTGCCCGTGTTGTTTTTTTAAGTACCCTCTCAGAGTTGAGGCGTAATAAACGTGTTGCTTATTTCTTTAACCATAATAAAAAATGTCTAAGCTAACAAAAAACGCCTGCATTGCACACACAACATGCATATTTCATTAACCAATTGTAATTATTAGTATAGGCTTAGACTAAACTCATTAATTAGTCATGTCATTTTAACGCATCATATCTTAGTTAAGGTTCGAGGTTATTAGGGATAGGGTATTAATGAAATAATATTCTATCACGATATGATGCGAGAGGATATAAGCACCATGCGTATCAGCGTATCTCGTTGGCTGAAATAAGCACTACCGAGAGAAAATACGCATATTGCTAATTTCCACACCCTGTGACGATATACTAAGCTCCTCCATATAGTGCTCAGCAAAATAAAGTACGGAAAGCAAAAAGATACCTAAGGCAAAAAAAAAAAAAAAACACAAAAGACGCAAAGGTCACTCATCCTACATTTGATAGCGAACAACGTAACTACAAACATAAATTTGTTTTTCTTTTAAATTATTATTAAAGGGGAGTTAAATAGCAACGAGTATTATTTTGTATCCATTCACACAGTGGTGTGCAAGGTATTAATCGTTCCTCACCACACCCCCCCCCCTACCAACCGCGTTCATGCAAATAACAGCTTTGGGGAGTCTTTTTTTTTTATTAAATATATGCCTAATTAGATCTATGCAAAGGAACCGTATTTGTGTGTTCCTCACCACACCCCCCCCCCTACCAACCGCGTTCATGCAAATAACAGCTTTGGGGAGTCTTTTTTTTTATTAAATATATGCCTAATTAGATCTATGCAAAGGAACCGTATTTGTGTATTCAGATAATTTTAATATTATGGTGAAATGAACAATGCTGTTTAGCCAATCTGTGACGGTGCAGCAGATGATGTTAACACTCTCAACCCCATTCCTCCCAAATAGCGTTCAAATGTCATTTTCTTGGAATGTTGAAATAGGAAATTTGAATTCATAGGCTATTTTTAAAAACGGAAATTCACTTTTGTATTAAGCATCCCGGGCTTAACCTAATGATAAAAACATTATATGTAATGTGTGTTTTGTTCAATTTTATAATATTTAACTTTCAATACTCTTTAAATTTTATCAAATTCTATTTTTTAAAATACCAATGAGAAAATCGACAATTTAAATTAAAAAAATCAATAGGACCCTAGACCTATTTTTTTTACAGCCGTAGAATGACTAACATTCAACCGGATATGACATCATCCGGATACTTGTAGCGTAATTTTCTTATGCCCACCTTGTGAACAACAAAGACCTGTTTAATAGGTTTAGGATCCATAGATTTTTTGTTGTTCTAGAATCTACATTTTCTTCGATAAAATTAACATTGTATTTTAGTTCAATATTAGAATTTAAAAGGGTATGTACTACTATGTAGATCTAGATCTATGTATTTTTCTTACACACTACTATCTATTGTATTTGAGTGTGTCGCTTGGCTACTTTGTAACTTTAGTACTTTTTTACTTGACTCACAACTTGTCTGAGTCAGTCAGACTGTTGCATGTTTCTTCTAACTGATTTGTTATTTTAAAATTTGTTTACTTCATATAAGGCTATAAGGCCTGCACATTGATACTTAATATAGTTGTAGCCATACTCCTAAACCTTGCAACTAATCTCAATCATGACAAAAGTCGCATTTCAAGTTTCTTTTAAATAAGTTTTAAGCAACTCTACTTGCCACCCCCCCACACACACACACCTCAAAGTACGTCTACTGTCCCATTCAACGAAATAGAGTTTATATAGAAAATATACTTCACCAGTCTGTCTTCCCCCCCCCCCCCCCCCCCGCCAGAAAATTTAGTCCACACGCACCCTTGAAAATTTCAAGTACCTCCCCCCCTCAGGGGAGGAAAAAGTCTGAAAGAAACACTGATTGTATTTGTTGATCAAACATACTAAAGATAGAGCCTACTTCTGTAATTTAGACCTCGTTTCCTACTTTTGGCCAATAAACCTCACTCTCGCAGACATTGTTTCTTTCAGATATTTTTTCTGCCGTTGGGGCACTTGAATTTTTGCAGAGGCGAATAAAATTATCCGGGGCGGGGGAGCCCGACACTGGTAAAAGTATAGTATATTTTCTATATAAATTATATTTGGTTTTTTTAGGGGGAGGGACTTTTTAGGCGGTAATTTTATTATAAAGTAGCGATGACGACATTTCTTTTGAGTTGGGGGGGGGGCAGGGCGGCTTAGACGTTCTTACGCGTGGGTGGGGCTTCGCCCCTACCCGAAGAATTGTATGAAAGAAACTCTTCAAGCAATCCACTTTTAAGATTAGACAACATTGGCTTTTTAATTCAATTTTTACTCGTGAATCAATGATGTCATATTACTGTGTGCACTCCCCCGGCTTTAGACTATTTCCTACTATATGCTCCATGTGACGTCACGTTTCATTTTACTATGAAAGTTTTTACTCTGCTTGTGTTTTCTCTATGTTTTTCTTGACAGATAGATAGATGACAGTGAAACTATTGTTATAGATTTGGAGTTTGGTTTAGTAAAGTTTAGTTAGATCTAGATTTCTAGATCTAACTAAAATCTAAAGTCTAAGCTATTCTAGACTAGTATTGACTAAGTAGTAGATCTAGTAAAGTTAAGTTAGGCCTACACCACATCTAAATTTTTTTTAAATGTGTAGCCTACCTTTTTGCATCTTGTTTGTTTCAGTGACTTTTTTCATGTGAATTTACTAGTATTTTGATTCTATTATTTAACTAAATAAATATTTAATAACTCAAATTTAGATAATTCGTTATGGCAGGCTATTCCAAATTCCCACTAACTTAATAACCTGTGGCAGTATGACAAGAGTGCATGAAAACTGTCATCATAAGTTAGATTTGAACCAAAGTGTCCTTATGAAAGATTTTTTCTCTTCAAGCTGTAAAAGGCGCAAAAAAAGGCAAAGGACTTCTCAATCATGCCACTATGTGTCACTTAGTCCATAAGATATTTGTTGTTTATTAAAGTTTAAACTAGACTACAGATACAATTATTCTTTTTTTTTTTTGTCTACAGTTACTCATCAAGAAGTGAATCAAAATAATAACTGCCTTAAAGCAGCTTGATTTGGTTAAAGAGCATAAATCAAATGGCTTCAAGAATTTCATCAGGAAGGCATCACAAGGAAGGTTATGGGACATTTTTATCAATTATGCTTATGTGCCTCATTATACTTGTATCAGAAGTGGCATTATCAAGTTGTTCAAAACTTCATAAAAGAGCTTCAGGTGATGATGGTATGTATTTATTAAAATAAAATACTGACATCCCATGATTGTTGTTAATTATTTGCATTTTATTTGCACTTCAACATCAAAAGCGATAAAAAGTTTTAGAATCCTGTTGAATAGGCCCTACATTTTTATTAAAAGTGTACTTTAATTTTTTTCTTTAATAATAATTTACCATATATAGGCCTAACATCAAGGATGACTATTCAGTTACAGCGGTTTGTGAAACATCTGCGAATAAAAACCAATTTCAAAATGGTTTGTTAGAAATGGACAATCATACTTTCAAATACGTATTAGAGATCATACTTTTTGACAGCGTTATTTTACACTTTTGCTCATGTTTCTTATGTTTTATGATTACAGTCCCTTACTAAGTTACTTTTTTCAGTTTTCTATTTTCAAAAAAAAATGTTGCACAAACAATATTCTAATGCATTGGGGATTTAACCAAAACAAAATCCACTCTGAACCACTATCCTTTTTTGTGTGTTTTAAAACTTATCATGAATCATATAGATGTAGGTCTTTACATTATTCTATTTGGTTTATGCTTCTGTATTAATATTAACAAGTAGAAATCACATCAATTATGTTTAATGCAATTGTTGTATAAATGTTTACTCTGATTATTATTAGTTCTAATCACTACCCACCATATACTATTGTTGTAGTGTCATCGACAACTGAAAGTTCAAATGGTACAACTATTCTAACAAACACAACATCCAAAGCGGATAGTCCCAGCAAAGGCAACACAGGTAAACATAAAAAGCTTACTTTAATCTGTGGGAATTTAGATTGATTTAAATTGTAAGCAAAAATGAACTTAATTTTTTATTCTTTTCTTAAAGAAAGTGAAGAAACTTAAAAAGTCATGAATATTTTTTTTTCTCAGGAGCTGTTATAGCTGCAGCTGTTATTGCTGTGATTGTATGCATTGCTGTTGTAGTTGGTGTCTACATTTTCAAGAGAAGGCGACAGTAAGTGCACCTCATATTTAAAAAAAAATTGTAAACTCATTCCTTTCAAATTTTTATCCAAACATCAATTTTGAAAACTTGGTGTCCTAAGAGAAATACTTGTTACAATATATAGGCTCTCTCTCTATATATATAATTGATAGAAAAAACTGTTTATTTATAATATTTATAGATCATTAATGATGGACAAGGAGAAAAAGATGCAAATTCAGATGTCATCTGCTCGCAATGCTGGTGTTTACCAAGACTTAACTGTCAGTGTTCCGGCAGAGGATAAGCCACCAGCTAGTCCTGAACATGAGAGGCTTAAATCTGCAGAAGATGCCTAATCTCTAAGGATTTTGTAAGGTTTTTGTCTAGTGAAGTGAAACTGGGTTAGAAATTATTCATACTGTTTTATGAGCCTGGAATAAACTTAAAGACAATGTATATGGTATTATGAACTGAAATTACAGTGGTTTGAAAATGTTTGTAATGCATTTTGTAAGCCTGGTAATTATTTTTAAGAGGACATGCTTAGAGACCACAGTTTACATGATTTTATATCTTAAATATATACTAATGTCGTGTGTTTTTTTTTTTCTATTTACAGTTTTCTCCTGTAAAATTTTATTTTTTTATACTTCATTTAAAGCTAAAATTTTATCATGTGTCTTGAGTTGTACCTCATACATATTGATGATTTTGACTGATATTTTTTAGAAGAAGAAATGTAATTTAAGGTAAAAACACTTTCTAAAAGGGAACAGCAATACAAAAACAGTTTTTTATTATTTTACACTGCTTCACTACTATTGCTGCTTTAAACAAACTTTATTGAAGTAAAAGATTTGTCTCATTTACTTGCAGCACCCAAAAAGAACTGCATTTAATAATTTTTGTGACCAATCATGACATAGATGTTACAACAATTCCAACCAGTTTTGTGAAAATGGTGCTCTACATACATTTAACTGAAAAAATGTAATCAACAAACAAAAATCCACTGATTTTTTATAAAGTACAATCTACAAAAAAATTAATAATCATATCAGTTATGTGGTAGTAGTTCTTTAATGGAGCTTTAATTTTAAATGGTTAAAATGTTCATGAACCATGATCATTCCATTGTTAAATCTGATTCCCCATTGTTAATAACATACTATTTTTAAAAAATGTTAACATTAAAAAGATCCACTTTTATACTCAAACTTAAGTGTAAGTTGTTTTGATGTAGTTGTTGTAACATTATACTTTTATGGTAGACATTATTTATTGTAATATTTGTAAGATTGTATACACTTTTTGATGATCAAGAACTCATAAAAATTCATGTCCAAAAATCTTTCATCTTTTTTTTTTTAGTAATGTTCAAATGGCACTTTTCCCCCATTGTTGTGAATGCTTTGGTACGATTTTACTTACGATTAAATGGTGACACCTTCTAGTCCCTTCTCAGTGCCTCAGGTGTAATAGATGTGATTGCACAGTAATTCATTTAATGAAAAATTAATGGCTTTTATTTTTATCTCACTTTTTCAGCAGTGATGTATGTTCACGATGTTTTTTATTCAATCAAAATACCTGTCTCCATGTATATGTTAGATTATTTTTATTTTAAATATCAGTTCTTTCTTAGATTAAGATAGTTAAAATCAGTTTTATTTTCTGAAATTTGTAGTATCACCCTTTATATGTTTAGTGTAGCTAAGCATGTGTGGGACACTGTATTTTAACGGGTCCATTTTAGTAGCTACAAATTTGAAGATGTTATTTGTATCATTTTATAGCACATTAGCAGGAAAACATTCTTGTAAGCCCTAAAATAGTTTTCTTCTCTTTTTAAATTTTTACTGTTTGCAATATCCATTAAACACATTCAGGATATCATTTTACACACTTTTATGGTATAAAATGTTAATTGAAGTGTACATACATATGATTATGAACATTTTTCATGTAAAACTATTAGATGACAAAGGGATAGTCTGCAATTTGAGTAAATCCATTTTTTACAGTCCTTTTATCATCCATAAATGTTTTTTACAAGTAGATGTTGTTGGTGCTTTGGTTAACTTGACATGTATTATAAAGTTTTTTTTAAAGAACTTTAACAGGTATTGTTTTTATTGGCTAAACCATCTAATGGTATTTTCTGTATTTTCAGCACATTTTCATTAGTCTAATATTAGTTAAATTCTTTTAGATTTCTTGTTGTGTCAACACCATGCCTTGTACTTAAATTGTTTACGCAACATTGGATTCCTTGGTACTTCTATTACAAATGTTATACTTAGGTATAAAAATATGTATCCATTTAAAATGGCAACCATTTTAAAATTTTCCTTTTTGATTTACACTTTCCCACCAATACTCAGCAATAATAAAGAACAAAGTTTTAGATTTTTTTAACATTAAAAATGTTTCTTTGTCAGTGTAACAGTTGCTAAGTAACTGTTAATTGCCAAATTGTTTGGATTTACCCTTCTTTTAATCATTTTCAAGCTCAACTCTGTATACATATATGAAAAGCCAGCCAAGACATTTTAAAATGTTTTGTAAACATATATATTGTTCATCACATTTTTTTTTGTCAATTAAAAAAACAATATGTGAGCTGTTCTGGTTTATTTTATTCAAGGAATATTGATGCCAAAATATTTTGCTCCTCCTATCATGAAGCTGATGCCAATGTTTGTGCTTTTTTTTTTTTTTTAACTTTTTATTGCAAAGCTGAATTAATAGAAGTCAACTAAACCTCATTCTTCAGCATTGAACATTCAGTTATGATTGTCATGTGGCATTTTTGTTTTTGCTTATTTGATGCTGTTTTGATGTTGTCATAAGAAATAAAGATGTCATATTTTTTGTACTGGGCTTTTGGGTTAAGTTATAGTTACAATGCACTTAACTATTTTTTTTTTTGCTTATTTCTTTCGGCTAAGAAATACACTTACAAATAAACATTCATGCACCAGTAGTACTAATATGACTTTAAAATATCAAATTACTAAACATCACATTTTTTCCATCATTTATTTGAGAAGACAAAAATTTTCACATCAATACCAATGCTGTCTGTATCTATCCATTTTGCTTTCATTTTTATATCTATGTTCTTTGCCATCTTGATTATATTTGTAGACATATTTCTCTTTAAAATATTCAGCACTCAGGCGAAAATGTTGCAAGACACTTCTTGTTTCTTTGTCCAAAGTCTTTTTATCCATTTTCCAAACATCTTTACTATCCTTTCTTTCCTCCACCATTTTGACCTAGTTTTGAGAGTTAATATAGATAATAACAAAAGAAATATGTTCTAATTGTTATGGCGTCTGCAGGACAATATTGCACAATATAAAAGAGGTTAATCTACCATTATTGTCAGGGTTACCATTATGCTCAGAAGGTTTAGGGTAGCTTCACATAAAGAATTGATAATTCTATGTGTCATGTCATCAAAATACTGTTTGATGCATACATATAACAACACATTATTTCAAGGACTGAACTGTACATTAAGATCAAAATAAATACACTGCTATGTGTGCTAAGCTACATCAGCCATGTGTGACAAATCATGGAAGGTCAGATAATTATTTACTCTATCACAGGATCACCATAAGGAAAAAAGCATAGCTAATGAATAAAAAAATTCAGAACACTAAAAATAAATCCAGAGATGAGGTAGAGTTTATCTGTGGGACCTCTACTTAATAAGAAACATAATTAGAGTTAGAGACTTTAACATTCCTTGCCTACTGGTATCAAGCCCAGTAAGCTAAGGAACTGAACTTAACTTTTAAAATCAAATTTTAAATAAATTCAATAAAAATGCATAATCCATAACATACCTCTGCCCAAGCCTGATCAACTTCCTTACTCTGATCAGTTATACGATGCCGAACTACAAATTCTCCCTTTTCTGTCAAATAACAGTGTTTATAGTCACTCTCATCCTTAGGTAAGCCGTAGGGGAACGTAACAGGTTTAATATGCACTAAATGTTGAATGACTTTCAATTTTTCATTTATCTCTGGTGTATTTTTTATGACAACTGGATTGTAACTCTGAAAACAAGTGTATAAACAGAAAAACAACTTGAAATTTAGAAAATCTGGAGAAATAAGAAAGGTTGCTAATGGTTTGGGGTGGATGCTTATTTTTGGGTAGCTATACTGTAGGAAAATAGATGTACAGAAATCTTGGGTGACAGGGCGCATTTTGGGTTCAGAGTTTCTGATTAATTAATTGAGAGATTAGTGCTTGTAGAACAAACATGCATATATGTAATTATTTATAATTATTATGTAATTCCTTATCCCTCAACTTAATTTGACAGATAAACTCAGTAAAATGAGGCCAGTATCAAATCTATACATCCTCACTGATCAACTGCCTAGACGTGACAAACACTCTATCAAGCGTATTTTATTATGACCTCCCAAATTTATGTCAAGGTCCCCCCAGGTTAAATGCCCGGTGACCATAACAACATATAGTAAGTATATAATGTATATATTTATTTCTTAGCCTCCGAGACAATTTTAAGTATAAAAAGATCATTTTGAAATTAAAAGCAATTTTAAAAACAGAACTACATAACAATACCTTTTCAAAGAGTCCAAATTCTTTTAAAATATCTTTTTCCCAGTATGGTCTGGTATAATGGTCCTTAATACGATAAACCATATGTAGCACTGATGGTTCTGGATCAGGAAGCGCAGCCTTTTCTTTGTTGTATTTGAATATTGGTTCTGCCCAAGACTTATCTGCAGGATCAAACCATTTTCTCAGTGGTCTTCTACGTTTGAGTATAAGCCCTCGAGAGGATTTGAACCTAACACTTTCAACATTGTGTAGTTTTAACCCAGACAATAATGGAATAAGCTGAAAACAATGAACAATATACTCACATTAATTTTTGAATTTGATCTTTTAAAAGGTTGATGTTTTAATGAGTACCTCTCAACCCTAGATATTCTTAATGAGTAGGAGAGACTGTTCAAGCTTCAACCAATTCGTTTTCGTTAGAGATGGACATTACCTTTTCTTTGTTATATCTTAATAACTAATCAACATTAGCTGTTTTATTTTTCCACCATTAAAAACTGTTGATTGATCCATATAAAAAGTTAACCAATATTGGTTGAGTTACTTCTTTCCTTCCCCTCCCCCCACACCCAAGCTAATTAAAAAACAGGCCTACTTATGGTCATTTTTGTAAGTTCATATGGGCTTTAGGCCTATAGACTTAGATCTAGTACCATGTATGCCAGATAGCGGCAACTATCTTCTGACCTATCTAACACTGTAATGAAATGTCTAGATAGCGGTAAAAACAAAAAATAATTTACTTAAGAATAGTTTGATCTAGCTAGATCGAGGACTATCATCTGACCTACTACTGACACTGTACTGTCTTTTTTACAATCAGGCCTACTAGATTTACTGATTTAGATTGTATACTTTTTTTTTTTATTTCAACACCTACCTTAGGTGTTGAAATAAAACACTTAAACTATGCCAACATTGAATTGCTAAGCTGAAAAAAAATCGGGGTAATTTATCGTTTTAGGTAAGTAAAATTGGCCGAGGCTAGTAATGTGCGAGAAAGGTGGCTTATTAATATTGCTTTAATACAAGTAGGACTATATTATTATATTTTTGAAAGGTGGCTTATTAATATTGCTTTAATACAAGTAGGTCTATATTATTATATTTTTGTGTCAAATATAATAAATAATTGAATAATAAACCAAAAGCAATGTCTAAATAAATATATCAATAAAGGCCAGAAATTAACTTTAAACACTGCCATGTTTGTGAGGAAGATTTGCTATATAATATAAACAGCTGCCATCTGTAAATTAGAGTGGTTTCCCTGAATCTCTAGCTAAAAAATTACCAAAAAACTGAAACAAGATGGCTGGAGTGCTAAAGTAAATGAGCTTGGTTGCATCTGATGAAAAAATTTGCTAATCTTTATTAATTACTGAAAAGTTTTAGGCCTAATACAATTTTTTAAAAACAAGTACATGAATAAAATTTGAAACATTTTTGTAACTTTTAAAACATAAAATGTTACTGGTAGTTAACTAAATAAAATACACACATTGCTGGCTAATGTCAATGCTAACCCTGTCCCTAACCCTAACCCCAACAAGTTCTACCATACGCCTAACCCTAATTAGAAAAAAATTGTAATTTCTAACCATAAAATTTGTTGAGCTTACAATCCAACACACCTATTTTTTTATGGAAGAGTCTATATTGTCGGACATCAGTATCTAAAATCGGTAATCTATCGTTTTAGGTACGTAAAATCAGCCAAGGCTAGTAATGTGCGAAAAGGTTGCCTCAATGTTAAGGCTTTAATAGAAGTAGGCCTATATTGTGATATATTTGTGTCAAATATTATAGATAATTGAATAATAAACGAAAATCAATAGCTAAATATATCAATATACGTCAGAAATTAACTTTAAACAGCAGTGTTTGCGCGCAAGATTTGCTATATAAACAGCACCCATTAGTAAAATAGAGTGGCTTCCCCTGAATCTCCAGCTAGGCCCTACATGTTTACCAAAAAAACTTTAGGAAGTGGCTATTGGGACCCGGCATTAATTTCGTTAAGCACTTGTACAACCTGTATTAAAATTATACCTTTTAAGTTTATTTGATTTTTCTTGTGGATTTGCTCGAATTTTATCTTTTATTGTAATTAGTCATGCGGATTATCTAGCGTTAGTTCTTGTTTGTGTTACTATTTCTAAATACCCTATATTTAGCTGTATATACAAAATCATTAAATACTTTGCAATTATCGTAAGACGCCGTGGTCGAGTGGAGAACGCAGTACCTCCCGAATCTGGATCAGTTACGGGATCGGATCCTATCAAAGCTCTCGTTTTCGCGTGAAGTAATGTGTATCTATCTAAGTTTAACATTCCATTGAGTTGTTTGCATGAGAGTCTTTTTTAAATAGATTATATTTTATTTTCTAGATTTAGGTTTTTAAACACGCCAATTATAAAAACATCATATTCATTGCTCCATTGATTGCCCACTCGCGTTTTCTGGTCAGCGCAAGAAAAATACCGACACGGTGTAGCCAGGGTCACTGTGAGTTCACTTTGGTTTAGATGTGAACAGTGTAGGCGTCTGGCATACGTCATAGCAAGACCATTGCTAAGAGCTTGTCAAGATTTGTCGTTGTCATAGTCCCCCCCCCCCCCCAACCCAGCAAGATGGAAAACGGATTTGGGGTCATTGTGAGTTCAAATGTTACATATTGCAGCTATTAAAGCGTACTACAACGTATGGGAGCTGTAGTCTGCAGCCTACATGAGCTATCTTATACAATTATATATATATATATATATATATATATATATATGATTTCATAGGTCTATCCGTCCATATATATATAAATATATATATATATATATATATTTATATTTGGACGGATAGACCTATGAAATCAAATTACGTTTAACAGAAGAAAAAATAAATAAAATAGAACACATTTTTACATGCGCGCTCAACATTCGCTCAGCCATAGAAGTTCATACCATAGGCCATAATTATATTATAGACCTAACGGCACCCGCTCATCATAACATTTGTCAGTAATGATATCGAGCATTTAAAGCAAGATCTCAATATATCATTTAGAATTACAAGGAAAAAAAATCACAACAGAAAACATATATTGTGCATCTCAAAAGAATTTTTGTATAACTAAATCTTAACAATTCTATTGGCTGGTCCCAATAGCGGCCGAGGCTATTACTATTAGGACCCGGGTCCGAATAGCGGCCGTGGCTATTGGGACCCGGGTCCGAATAGATGCATCTTAAACAAGACGGCTGCTAAAGTAAACAAGTTTTGTTGCATCTGATGAAAACATCGCTAGTCTTTATTTATTACTGAAAAGTTTTAATACAATAATTGTTTAAAAACAGGTAGGCCTACATGAATGAAATGAATGAAACTTTGAAACATTATTGTAACTTTCAAAACATAAATCTTCCTAAAAATGTAAAATAATTTAATTAGGCCTACTAAAATTTAATGAAGCACTGTCGTTTCACATTACTAGCCTCGATTTAGATTACCCTAAAATTAAAAATAAAATAATCCCATCTCCACACTAAGCCTGGCCTAAACTAGAATCTAAATCTTTTTAAAAATGTGAAATATAATTACAACAAATTGATGAGTCACCCTTTTTTCACATTACAAGCCTCGACCTATTTTACATACTTAAAACGGTTGACTACCATTTTAATTTTATTTTTATTAGGAGGAGTAGGCCTAATAAAATAAACAGTCCAACCTCTAGTCAACAAGTTACAAGTCAGTTTACTCAAGTTTACACTGACTGAACTGAGTTTAGAGTAGAGTTTTTTAGAGTTTATCAGTTTATGTAGTTTATGACTTATGAGTTTAGTATTTTTTAGTGATAAGTGTACCGCGCAAATGCGCCTAAATAAATTACGTGCAAAATGCTCTAATTAATCACCTAATAATTAGATCTAACTAATAAATGAAACTATCTAGGCTACAATTCTAAGTTTAACAATACTGATAAGTCGACAAATTCAAAGGTTCTACGCATTACCTTTTTAATTTGGAAGGACAACGCCATTTTAACCCAAACTTTTCGATTACTCACTGCATCTTTGGGCAGATAAAAATATAGATCTAGATCTAGATTTCTAGATCTAGAAAAAAAATCTAGAGTCTAGATCTAGACCTAGATTTTAAATCTAGTCTATTCTTAGCTCTAGAAGTTATATTTCGATCTAGAAATCTATCTTATTTATATAAAGGTTGTTCCTACACTATGAATATATCGAAAGTCATCTAGATTCTAGATCTAGAGCTAAATCTAGTGATTAATACAGATTGTTTCAAAATAAAAAATAGTACATTTTGAGCAGTTGGGATCGCCATAGAAACAAAACTGTTTAAATTAGAAACGAATGGGAAAAGAAAGAAAAACAAAACAAAAATGTTGCATTCGTTGAACTTAATTTATTAATTTTAGTTAATTTCTACCAGTAGTATCAGTATAACTATAAGATCTAGAAAATAACTAATCAGCTCCGATTAAAAACATTTTAACTGTGAGATTTAAGGCTAATCTAATACATCTAACTAGTAACTATCGTTTTAGGTACGTAAAATGATCTAATCGCCCGCGTCTAGTAATGTGAAAAACAGGTGACTCCTTATATTTTTATAATTATTTCACATTTTGAAGAGGATTTATGTTTTGAAAAATACAAAAATGCTTCCTTGTTTCATTTATGTAGATCTACCTGTTTTTAAACAATTGAATTAAAACATTTCAGTAATAAATGAAGACTAGCGATGTTTCCAACAGATGCAACCATGCTCATTTACTATTGCAGCCATCTTGTTTATTTTTTTTATTGTAAGCTTATAGCGCGAGATTCAGGGGAAGCCACTCTAACTTCCAGATGGCCGCTTTTTATATAGCAAATCCTGCTCGCAAACGCCACTGTTTAAAGTTAATTTCTTGCCTATATTGATATATTTAGCCATTGATTTAGGTTTATTATTCATTTATCTATAATATTTGACACAAAAATATCACAATATACTTCTATTAAAGCCTTGACAATGAGGTAACTTTTTAGTACGTTACTAGCCACGGGCGATTTTACGTACCTAAAATGATAGATTACCGATTTAAGTTAGTCTAGCTAGAAGTCTTGGTCTTGAACTAGTCTTGAAGAATAAATAATTTTAATAATTAATTAATATTTAATAATTATTATTTATTATTTTATTATGAATAATACTTTTAATAGTATAGTCTAGATTTTAGTTCTAATTAAATTAAAGTGAAGGTAATACTCACTAATTACTAAACTAAGAGTAGAAGTAAGTTTTACTTTTATATTTAATATATAATAATTTAAATCATTTACCTTGGATCTATAATATTCTATATTAATATATTATATACTATATATAGTACAGGGCTATAATAAGCTCTTTGTTTGTGCTGGTGTCTATAACTAAGTGAGTAAGTGATGTCACACTCGTAGATGAGGATCCATAATTTTGCGATGAGGGGGAGGGGTGTTCAGGTAGTGCGACATCACACTTTTGCATTTAAAAAAAAAGGTGATGCTAGAAACTGAATTGTAGCCATTATTTGTGTTTTTGTAAATTGTGAAAGAAATTTATTAATTCAGCCTAGCTCAGTCAATATTTGTTTTTTTATTAAATCGATGTTTTTCTAATAATTAAGTCAAGATTCAGTTCTGAGGGGGGGGGGGGGGGGTGTAAACTGAGTTGAGATGTCATTTCTTATGGGGTCTGGCTTTTTGTCACAAAGTGGGAAGAGAGTAAAAATCATCATCATTTATGGATGATCCCTGTATGATTATTAGTGATTACACTATTGAATTTAATTAAAAGTAAAACTAAATGAGTAAATTACCGAAATCTAATGTTAATAATTTATCAAATAATTTTAATAACTCATTATTAACTTTTTATTACGCTGGAACCATCAAAGTTGGCTACAACTATAATATTGGGTCTACTAAAAAGTATTCCAAATTGTTTTAATTTCATGTTAAATAATTTTACTATTATAAATTTTAGGGATTGACTTATTGGACAATATTTCGAGTCATCCCTTTGAATCCCGGTCAGAACGTCCCCCCGGCCTTGCCTCAAATGTAAGATAAAAGGCATTTACAATACCAAAGCTTAGATTTAAACAAACAATCTAGCAGAAATTAAAGTGTAGATATTTTTCAATATATAACAGCTTATTTGAAAATGGCTTTAAAAAAAATGAAGGAAAGCACTTCTTCAATTGGAGATATTCAGCGGTTAGACTTGGATAGTTCCGGATGTTGTAATTTTCCCTGTAATACAAATACAACAGTAAGCCCTGAGCAACTTCCACTATGCAGTACAGCTTTGAAAATTGCAATGCTGCCAGACATCGTGTTGGGTAAAATTATATCATTTTTACATTGGAAAGAAAGAGAATGGTTTACAGCTGCTATTCCGAGAGTACAGCATATTATGAACTCTCCTCTTGCATGGGAAAGATTTGAAAATGACCGATGCTATGCAGTAGAAAAATTACACATATATTTTCCAGTACTGGTTGAGCAAGAACTGAACATAATTAGAAAATATGGTAAATATTTCCAGTCATGCACCATTTGGATACACAAAATTTTTGAGACCGGGGATGAAACTGACAGAGACTGTCATCTTCTTGAAGCTGTTTCTCAGAACTGCCATAACCTCAAGGCACTGTGTTTGATGCATCCACCTGATATTTCAGTATCAAAGCTTAAGTCTTCATTAAAAAATTATCTTCAGCCTTTGCAATGTTTAACAACCACATGTGGCTGCAACCTTAAACTCTCTTTGAATAGAATGTTCTATTCATCTATTGATACTCTGCGTAGTGGAATTCTAAGCTTCCTGATATATTTATGTGAAAATAAACTATTAGAACATATTGTCTGCTTGGATTTTTCCCATGGCTTGGTCCTTGATTGTAGCAGCAATCAGTCAGTAGATGAATTACTACAATGTGTAAATCTCCAGACTTTGAAGTGCCCAATACAATCTTTAAATACAGCAATATTGATCAACCTAACCAAGAAGAAACTAATAAACTTGTACCTAGTGAATGATGATCACACTCAAGAGTCAGGATTTATGGAAAAACACTCACTTGATTGGAAAGCAGTTCAAAAAGCATTGCCAGAAATAAAACTGGCAATCTTTAAAGTACACTACATTTTCAAAAACCGAGCCATGTGCCATGAAGACATGAATCCTAATCCCTTCCTGCAGTCTCTTATTTTTGATAACCTGTCTAGTAGTATATCAGCCAAACTTTTAAACTGCATTGCTGATTTTTATGGTGCAACACTTCAGAACTTAGCTTTCTGTAGCAACTACTGGGAGTTTTTGATGCATTTTACAGACCTTGGTAAAATCAATGAGAGTTTTCGATACTTAGGTTGTAACTGTATACAGCTGGAATCATTTTTATCTTGTCTTTCCCTTCCTTCTTCGGCATTAGTGCATTTGGTGAAAAATTCAAGAAAACTGACCACAGTTAGGGTGTACAAAGAAAATATTCGTTTATCAACAGCTGATATGCCAGAGTGGCTTTTTATATTCAAAATGGGGGCAGAACTTAACAATCAAAACTGGGATATGATTAAGAAAGGTGAAAATATTTTTAAAATACCTAATGTTGATTGCCGACTGCTATTTGCTAACTGCTTTAATGAATTTTAGCTTGTTTACATCAGGTTTTCCCAGTTAAAATTTTGTAAATGGCTTGAATCGTTAGTATATTTTTGTTATTATAGTAGTGTATACATTTTAAGAAAACATCAACCAAATATAAAACTAAAAAAGGAACTAATAAAAATTAAAACACCAACATTTCTCTGTTCAATTTATTGAATGTTATTTTGTTAACATTTTACTAGCACAAATGACTATAGAACATTCATTACAGAATTAGCAAATAGTACATACTAATGCACAAAGATTACTAGACTAAGTGATTTTATACTTATATAAACTATTTGATGGCCATTTAAATCATGAGTCTATTGATATGCATTGTGGCTCTTTTGTATCTTTTAGTACAAATATTTTAGTGGATAAAGCTTAACATAGAATGTGATTCTGTCTAATCCAAGACAAACTAAATTTCTGAAAAATCAGTTATGTGTTTCTGATTGACCATCCATTTTTATTGGTGCATACTGGTATTTTATGCCTTTTTAGAAAACAATTGTAAGCAACATATTTTCAGAAACCTAAATACTTCTAAACTAGGATTAATGAAATCAATATTTCTTTAGAAATTTAAGTGCCCAATTAATAAATATATATATATATATACATATATTTAACTTGTCAGAGTGAATACTGTAAACACCTGGCCTGCCAGTCTTATAAACACAGAACATTTAACAAAACATTTTCAAAGGAACATTATTTTAAAAACTGTAAATTATTGTTTTAATACTTACTTTACTTATTTTTACACTAAATGATAAGTAAACAATTTGAAGATTTGATTATTAACATAAACAGGAAAAACAAACAGTTGTTTCTGCAGCAAAGGAATTAAATTACATGATGGCACTTAATTAACATTGGAATGGAACAATTCTTTAGCACTCATAGATTAAAAGAGTACAAGATGAAACTTTTAAATGACAGTACATTTCAGAAAATTAGAAGTTTAAAAAAAGTTACAAACCCTATATCCATTTCCAAGATTGAGCGTATTAGCTTAATTTATAAAATGTATGGCATAGTGCATTCAAATACATTTAATAAAAATATAAACTTTATTTACAAAATAAGAGGTACTAGAAGAGCATGGAACTAAGAAACATTATTTTTGGTATACAAGTGTTTTTGCACTGTTATACTTGGTAGGCACTCACAATAGAAAGAGAGGAACTGTAAGATAGTACTTTAGTACAAACTAGACTATAAATATTTGTGATTTTTTTTTTAAACTGGACGTAGCTGATCCTAGTAAAAGTGGTAATAACAGTTAACCAATAACAACATTTTTATGTTTTAGGTGACTTTGATATGTGCAAAAAAAACCCCAAAAAACTTCCATTTTATTGAGAGTAAAAAAGAAAATTTTTAAAGCTAGATTTTTACATACAAATTTTAAAAAATAAATCAACCTGTTATGATTGCTTTTTTAAAGGTATAAAGCAATTCTTTTCTCCTTTCTTTTCTAATATAATTACTAAAAACACATCTTAATGATATAATTTTAAACTCTCACAATTTTAAATCATGCATGCTCTTTTGTTTTGTTGGAAGCATGTACAAAATTCAACATATACTTTAAACTTTAAAAAAAGGAATACAACATCCCTTGAGGTGGAGTTGATATTTTTGTTATCACAAAAAAATGTAAGCAGTATGCAAACTGACAGCCAATACAATATTCTACTATAATTCATTACAAACTTACGGGCATGGACTTGACAACATAGGTGACAACACTGGTTTTCATCTATCAACATTAATTTAAAAAATGATGGTGTATTACATTTTATGTAGCTATGCTATAAAGTTCTTTAAAAAGTGCATACTTTTAAAAAATATTACTGGCAGTTTTAAAAAAAAAATGCATAATCTAAAACTTTTTAAAGGCGGGATGATATGGTAAATCTGCCTACATATTTATTTAACATTAAGTGACATCGAATAGTTTAAAAACGTTAAGGCAATAAATTGATTGCTTTCTTACAGTGGACAGTTAGTTACAAGACAGGAAGTATGCAAGAATAGAACAATTTATTTAACAAGCAAGACGTCTTGTGAAACTCACACCAACAAAAAACATTTATAATCTCTGGCAAGAACCCTGACCACATACAGAGAAAAAAATTATTTAACAGCTTAAGTTTGCCTGATTTAGATTTACATTTCCTTTAAGTCATTGAAATAAAGAAAAAAACAAAGAACATTATGAGAGGTTCATTTTTGCCATGTATATACTATTATTTAAAAAAAATGTAGACTTAAGGGAGATTGTGTTTGTTCTAGGATACAAAGAAGGTGGAGTGATGGTCAATCATTTTGATATATATATATATATATATATATATATATATATATATATATATATATATATATATATATATATATAATTTTCATATAATTTAAGTGGTAGTAGATGAAACTAAAAAATGTCAAAATTTTTGTGATATAGGCCCTATAAATGTGCACAATTCCTAAGTTCAATCAGTCATTAATCATAATTGAACATTAAAATGTAATCTATCAAACCAACAATTGGCTATACACTTACTGGAATAAGATATGTGTCCCTAATACAAAATACATAATGCTGTGATGATGCACAAAAATAGGCCTTAAAAACTTAAATTTGAATCACATTAATTACAATTATTTAAAGAGACAGATGTGTGATAGAAATGGTATATGGTCCAATAATCATATGAATGGTCCAGAAGTACATTACCAGAAGAAAATGTATACGTTGCTGTGTCTTAGAATTTGTATATTTGTAAAGAAATATTTCTTTACAAAAAAAAAAGGTATGGTTAATGTATAAACCAAAATATTTTTCTTTAAAACTGTTTGTAAACAAATGTTTGACTATAAATAAATGCACTATGTATATTAGTAAAATGCAACAATACACCGATATTTATAAAAATGTATGTTTTATGTAGAATACTAACATGTAACACTACAAACAGTGGGGAAACATTTAAAATTAATTTCCGAAATCTAACATTTTTTTCTAATATTTTACTTTGTACTGTTTTGATATCAAAATGAATTTTCGTGATAGTCTGTGTTCCTTTAGGTAAATGTTTTTTTAATGTCATATTTATCTTGGGGGTACTACTCTCATTAAGATTTCTGTATCCCTATTTTAACAAGTTCTTGATGATGTTCACTTACTAATAATACACTACATATATTACAGCATTTAAATTAATGTAGCTATCAATACCAAGAGTAAAAATCCCTTTTATAAACTCAAGAAAATAATTTTACAAGAAAAAGTACAGCTAAAACAATCAAAATCCCATTTATAAACACAAGGAAATAGATTTACAAGAACAATTACAGCTAAAACAATCAAAAGTATTTTGTAAGAAGACTTCCAAGATGGTATTTCTTTTTTTTTTTAAATAGACAAATGTAAAAAATACAAAATAAAAAAAATAATTGATGAATGAACTGTATCTATAGTAAGTTTTAAAAGTTAATTTGTGTACATGGGAAACCCTGCTTATATAAAGTAAAGCTAGTCAATTCTAAATAATATTTCCATAGTAAAAAAAAAATAGGCTGTTTCTCTGCAAAAAACACCACATGTCTCTAAAATTTAAATACCTTCTTTCAAACACCAGTATGTGTAGGCCCTATTATATAAATTTTTTACACAAACTTAATGTGAACATATGAAACATAAAGAAAAACCTTTAGGGAATGAGTAACATTTTAGACAAGAGTATTCGATATATATATTACACAAGGTATAAGATGAACAACATTTCCCTAAAATAAATATCTTAGCTTTTCCTTCAACTAGCTATGCTAATTACACGAACATCATTGTACTTTATTCTTGAGCCGAATGTTGTTGTTAGTCGTTGCTGTGACTCCATTACTGCTACGCATGTCTTGACGGAAACTTCCAAAAGTAAAAGATTGACCTTTAAAGTCTAAGTAGGCAGTGAAGTGATAACCCATGTTGGTGTATGCTATAATATACTCACAAACAGAGAAGAAACTGAAGGCTGAAAGAAATTTTTCATTAGATTAGAGTATGAAAATGTCTAATGCATTAATAATTAATATTTTAAAATATAGAAGCTTTTAATATATGCTGATATTTCTTTTCTAAAACTTTAACTGCACTGAATAAAAAGTAATAATTTAAGGGTCACATTCCTTCAAAACTAATTTTTAGTATGAAAAATTATAGATTTTTCATAATTGACCATCTGCCCATAACTTTTATAAGAATAATTCTATTCACACTTTTTTACATACAGGTTAACATTAATTCCTTTGTCAAATTACCACCAAATTTATCAGCATAATGATAATAATATTAACAGGCTAAATTTTTATTTGAAACTGACAAATTGTGATTGGTGGACTACATATAAAAACTGCATCAAATTATTGAAAACAGACCAATCAGCAACCTTGTTACATAATAAATAGCACTACCAACACTCCACATTTACCTAGTGCTCTATTGGCCTTGACTACGAAGGGGAACAACTCAGCAACTTTGTTTAAAAATGTATGAAAAAGCCTTAGGAAAAAACAGGAAGAATAACAAAGATGGGAGAAGAAACTTAAAAAGAAATTGCAGGTGATCAAAGACAGTAGTACTACAACTTTAGTAAGCCGTTGAGATGAGAACCTAATCTGCAAACAAGAAGACAAAGCATTATAAGGTGGCAGCTTCACCACCATACAAAAGACGTGAGGTTTTAGAAAGATAGAGAAAAGCTGACTTTAGTTATATGGAGTGCTTGAAGATAGCCCAGAGTGCCATGCTTGAACAACGCAGAACCAGGACACACTACTCTACTAGACCAACCAAACCTGCACCAGGCAGAAGATCTCACAACTCTTGTTGGTACCTAAAGTCTTGAAACTGATACAGTTGAAATTACAACAAGATCTATCATAATTAACTCACAAGCCGACCATGATGAACAACAACAAAGCCACCAGAAAGTTGATATAATCAACCCCATTGTTCTACCCACTGCACAGACCAAACCCGATCAACCCCTGACCAGAGATCAAAGATATGCCTAAGAAAGGAGAATCTCTCTCTGTCCTAATCCACTTGACACAGTGAAACAAAGGCAGATAATCATGAAACTTAATCAAGATTTTCCCCTTTGTCTACAAAATTTGATTCACACTACTAGTGCCCAAACTGTCAAACCCAGAGTTAAAACCCTGCTAGTAAGCCTGGAGTGGCCGCCCCAGACTAGAGATCAAAGATTTGCAGACAAGAGAGAGTTTCTCTGGGTCCTGATCTACCTGATAAGCAAAACAAAGGGCAGATAATCATGAAAAGCAAATCAGAATTATCTCCTCTGGGGGTCATAATTTATAAAATTGGTAATTTTTTCTTAAAAACTAGCTCAATGGGTAAATAAATTTATTTAAACAATGTCACACTTTTTTAACATCATACAAAGCCAGAACCCTCCCCTAAATTTATGTTCACAGTGCATTAAGACGAAAATTAAACCTGGAACTCTCAAAATAATTGGATTGCTAAAGAAACTTACCCCCAACAACACAGTAAAGTCTGTGCAGTACAAAAAAGAAGAGAAGCCCTGCTGTTGCTGTTGCTATGGAAGCGAACATAACCTTCTTCCACCAATAAGATCTTTTCTCCTGAAAACAATTAAAGTCCTTGTAAATCAATGCTCAGGATAGCAAACAATTCTAATATGCAATCAATGCAAATTAAGTTTACCCTAAGTAAAAATTTCTCAGGAAATTGTCGATTTTAACTTAATTTGCAATTGTATGAATAAGTTATGGCTTATTTTACTCAACAATTCTACTTAATTTTGTTACAAAGTTTTACATAAGTAAAATGCATTCCTTCTATGAAAAATGAAATTAGTCAGTAATATATTTTCACCTAATTTATCTATTTAGTGTTAACACTCATTACAAATATATAGCAAATAGCCATTGTGAAACTTTTCAGAAATAATATTTAAATATTTCAATTCCAATAATTCCATTTTTAAAAAACATTTAAAAATATTTTTTTTTTTTAATTTACTTTTCAAATTAATATCACAGTATGATTAAAATAGACACGTCTTTTGTTTTTTTCCTAAATGGGTAATCAGTTTTGTGTGCTCAGGTGATCTTAAGTACAAAATCATTATAAGAATATGCCACAAGTACTGTGACTATGTCCTAGGTAAATGCTACTTGTTTCATGTATGATTTTACTCTAGCCCTCTGAGTAAATGTTTATACAGTTTATACTTTTCCAGCATCACTCAGGCATTTACAAGATTTAAACAGCATTTTTATAAAGTACAGCAATCCTAAAACTAAGTGTATGCCCTGCCAAAAATCATTGAGTCATTTATTTTTAATAGTTCTCATACATAATGTAGTAGATTTCTTCAATCAATGTTCAAAGAGAGGATTCCTTGACTACCTTTTAACAAAACATTAATCCTATTGTAATTTCTACAGCTGTTTGTAACATATGGTGAAAACAAAATATCAGTGAGGGTTGTATTTTAAAAGCAGTGTTTTTATCAATTATGTTCAGGATACTTGTAAAAAATGTATATAAAAAATAGTATTAAATTGAATGTATATTTAAAAACAATTTCTGCAACACAATTCTATGTCAATATAGCCACCCTAATAGTATTATTGGCACCAACAAAAAACTTAGAACTAAAAACTGAAGTACCAATGAACACAACAGAACACAAATGCTTACCGAAATGAATTTTATTTCACACATAGGTTACATAAAAAACTAGTATCATACTTACAATTTCTGTAAAAACACCATCCCTGCTCCAGTTGTAGATGATTGTGTTCAGAAGCATGTAGCACAGGGAAGTTATCATAAAAACAACAAAGATTTTCTCATGGACAGCTGATGAAAGGTTGAGAAAAAAAAAAAATTAAAAATATTTTTAAAAAACCAATAAATCACCCTCACAAATCTTTCTTAAAACTAGGCAATATGGGAAACTAAGTAATTAAATAGTAACAGGAAAAATGAATTAGATAAAACTATACTCACGATAGTTTTCTCGATTTGTTATGTAGGCAACTAATGTCAGACAGGAATTTTCAACAAAATTTAACCAAAAGTTGACCTTGATAAGGAACTTATATTTTCCAATTCTCTCTGGCTTAACACGATACAACTGGTTGATATAATGGTTGTAATGGATGAGATTCACAGCAAACCTTGGTGCAGAGTGAAGAGCTATACATGTGCGCCACAGATATGTTTGAGGTGTTATGCCAGTCACTGCACTTATTGAGGGAATAAAGTTTTTCACCTGAAAATTAAACAACAATACATTTTTATTGTAAAACCCACAGTAAGTTGGCTGCAACTGGAGTTAGAACAGAAATAAAATTTCATTAAGCATACTAATAAAAGGCAAATTTTAAAAAATAATCAAATCAAGGGTAGTAAAGTTTTGTAGAAAATAAAAAAAATAAAATAAAAAAAAACAACAGATGTTACTTAAATTTGACATACGGGAGACAGCTGCTTTTTGTTAAAGAGGAAAATCTATAACATATAACAATATTCTAGCACAGCAAATACAGTAAAGTACAATTCAGATTTCAAGTTTATAAATGTTGCTCACAGACAGGGGACACAGAGGACTAGGCTAGTCCCCTGAGAGCTTCAATAAAAAAATAATTCATTTTTACAAATTGTTATGTGACGTGGCTGAGTGGAGAATATGACCTCTATGCCATTGGTTTGCGAGTTCGGAACCCATGACATCATTGTAAATGTCTTTTAAAATTATTTCCTTACACCACTCCCAAGACCCCTGAGCTGGTCCCAGAGGCGCAGCGACCCTTCCCGGCGCCCGGGGGCAAACTTTTCGATTTGCACCCCCACCCACCCTCAAACTTTTGATTTGCACCCCCCTCAAACTTTCAATTTATTTTTCCAACCCATTTTGGCGCCCCCTAAGGTCGGACATATGTCCCCCCCCCCCCCCTTGCCACGCTACTGGCTGGTCCCTTAGTGGGAGCTCCCACAATTATAACTGTTTACAAAACAGGTTTAGTTGCCTAAATACAAGTTTAAAAAATACAGGTAGCATTCAGGTATTTGGACAGTACATATAACATTTCAACTATGATACTTTTTCAGCACAGTGGTTGTAAAATTGTTGCAGGTTAAAGAATTTGATTTTTATAGTTGCAGAAAATATTGGTACAGCATGTGGTTTTCTAGACTGGTATAGAGTGGGTGGGTTCCTAGACTAGAATAGAGTGGATGATAGGTGGTGTTCTAGATTGGCATAGAGTAGGTGGTGGTAGTGGGTCCCTTGACTAGTAGAGGGATTGATAGGTAGTTGGTGAAGGCTTCTGAAAAAATACCTTTTAAAATTTGTGTCTACTATATTTAGATGCTCTCAGCGATTAGAATAAAAAGTTTCCACATCACTGACAGTAAAAAAATTCTTCTTTTCAGGAATCCATATTAATATCAATCTTATAATGGCTAGAAAACTATTGCTCCACAGTTTACCCAAAACTCACAAGCAATTACGCAATTATCAGACATGAGCAGCGATGTCATGAAGTTTACATTCCCCAGAGCAAAGCATGAATCTATACAGTGCATATATAAATAGCTAAACCAAAAGATAATTTAGTTGAGAAAGGAGATTAAAATCAATCTTAAAGGTGAAATCAATACAGTGAGTGGGAAGATCAATGCAGCATTATAAAATTCAGGGTAAAACTATCATAGGACAGCAGGTACTATGTCATGTAATAAATAGTTATTGATATGTAGGGGGTGAGTTTTAAGGTCAATAGAAAAATACAGAAGAAATTTAATGTCCATCTTGGAATAGAGGGTTTAATAAGATGTAAATCACCATGCAGGATTAGCATTGGTAGATGAATATGAGCCACAAGAAAAGATTTTTTAATGGCAGCACCAATACCCTAACCCTGATCCCAACAATGATACAGATAGACCAACAACCAATGTATGACCCTGCAATGTCCAGCTAGCTATCATAGAAGTATCATACATTTTTGGATGGTTTTGTTCCTTCAAAGAATGTAACAGAGTGCATGCTATAAATTTAAATATTATGTAAGTTATGCTAATAAATGATGACAAACCCTGAACCAGTTAACACAGTGCTGTGTAATTATTACACTTAACTATGTTGGTGAACAACCATGCATGATAGCTTTAAGAACAAAACTGTATAAAGCCATAATTTTAAAAAAAGTGAAGAAAAATAAAAAGGACCGAAGCAATCACGAAGAATTTCCCTGCTTGGCTGAATAAATATAGCTGTGCTGAATAGGACTGAACACAACATGTTTCATCAGTTAAGACCAACTACTCACTAATACCTCCTTTTGAGGCCTTAAGGATAGAGCAGCTATTTTTAAGTCCTATGTAATAAATATAAACACCAGCTGTGACTGTATTAAAGGACATTACATTCATTAATTGTTATTCTTTTTTTTATTTTTAGTGTGGATTATATAAAATTTGATAAAAAGTAACTGTTAATACATAAACCTCCCCCACCCCCCCAAAAAAAAATTAAGTTGCAGTTTTGGACCTGATGATCCATAGGGCAGATGAAATAGGGTTCATCTGTTTCTAAATGACTACATATGAAGGCATGGTGTGGCCAGCACTAGAACTTTTGCCCAACTGTGATGACGCAAGATTACGTCAGACATGTTTAGCAGATATAGGTTAGCAGAAACAGACTATAGGCCTAGTTGGTTGGTTAGAGAGGCAATGGGCGCACAGGACTGACCGGTCACGTGGGACGGTCAGCTGACCACTGAGGCGTGGGGCAGTAGAGAGATAGGACGGCAGTTGATGATTAGCTAGCGAGAGAGAAGGTGTTAGGAAGCGGTTAGAGACGGTTGTAATTTGCATAGCTAGAGAACAGTTAGATAGTGTTAGGAGTGGTCATGGGAGTGCGTAGTTAGTGGTATAATGAACAGTCAGATAGAAGTAGTACAGTGTAGATCAGTTAGGTAGAAACTTGAACATATATATCATTTTAATAAAGAACAATTATAGTTGAACTTGAACTGTGTGTTATTGCATACATTCGTTCGGCCTTCGTAAAAATCCCCACCCTCACAACTGGTGGAGCGCGGGTCGAGGACAGGAAAGACAGTACATATCGGTTTACTCATGACGGAGTGTACTGGTGTACAGCTTCCTATAACTCAACACAACAGCGGGTTTCTTCAACCGGAACGAGTGGATTACCAACACAAGGGAACAGTCACCATGTTCAAAAAGATAAGTACCTTCCAACAATTTTTTTAACCGTTTGGGTTTATACCCGTGCTGGATAGTTTGTGCCAGCGGTTTTTCTGCCTTACACATTCTATTGTTACGCCCTGTTGCCTTAGTTTTGTTTACTTTCCTCAACACACACACATACACAACCATGGAGGCAGAGTTTCAATGCTATAAACAGGGCATACCATTAGACAAAACAGGAGAAGTTGAAACATTTGTAGAGAATAAGCTAGAAAACAAGATAGTCAAGATAGTAAGAAATGTCAAGAACAAAAGCAGAGTTAGCGTTAGAATTAGTGAAACGGAAAGTACAGCACATAGATAACACGCAACTGCCCAAGAACATCAACCCCATGACCAAGAATGTGACCCGGACCGCCTCCATAAATGATTTTGAACAACGGACATAATTGTGAAGTCAAGTCGAGTATTTTTGTGTTAATCTAAGTAGTCGAAAAAATCGTCGTGAAGTCGATATAGTTGAAGTCGAAGTCAGTGTAGTCAATCTGAAGTCAATAGTGTTATTGAAGTCAGTGAAGTATAAGTCAGAACTGAAGTCAAAGAAGTTATTTGAAGTCAGTGAAGTCAGTCAATAAGTTGAGTCGTAGTTGAGGTCATAGTGTGTTTAGTGACGTAGTTGAAGTCATGTTGCAGTCAAAGAAAAGTCTTTGAAGTTATAGTGAAGAAGTGAAATCGTCGAAGTTATAGCGAAGTCTTTGAAATCAAAGTGATGTCGTTGAAGTCTTTGAAGTCATATTGAAGTTGTTGAAGTCAAAGTGAAGTCTTTGAAGTCATATTGAAGTTGTTAAAGTCAAAGTGAAGTCTTTGAAGTCATATTGAATTTGTTGAAGTCAAAGTGAAGTCTTTGAAGTCATATTGAAGTAGTTGAAGTCAAGGAAAAGTCTTTGAAGTCAAAGTGAAGACGTTTAAGTCGTCGAAGTTTAAGTCGGTCAGTGAAGTCTTTTAAGTTGAATTGAAGTGAAGTCGTCGAGGTCAAGTTAGTCTTCAAAGTGAAGTTAGTCGTCAAGTTGAAGTAATTGAAGTCGTCAAAGTGGAATCAGTCGTTAAATTGAAGTCAGTCGAGTTACTGAAGTCAAAGTGAAATAAGTGATGTTACTGAAGTCAGTCAAAGTGAAATAAGTCGAGTTACTGAAGTCATAAGTGAAGTCAGTCATTAAGTCAACCAGCCAGTTTAAGTCAAGTCAGAAGTCAGATAGTGAGAGCTGCTCCACTATATGATTACGTGTTCAAATATTGATTTGAAATGACACTATATTATTGATATACACTCACATGTCTATTCTTTTTCTGAAGCTATTTCTAAGCTCTAGTAGTGTTTACGTCTATTGAGTTTATTAGGCTTTACAGATTGTTGTTAGATTAGAGTGTACTGATTTTTTTATTTGGTTATGTTGTAATGTTATTTTTTTAATGTTTGTTATGCCGCCAGACAAATGTTCAGCACGTTTAAATTTTGGTTTGAGGTTTTTTAAATGGAAGGTACCTCTGTCTGAATACTTGTCTGCGCGGGCACTAAAATGGTCACATAAAGCCATTGCTCATGGTCTCGTAATACAATTTCAGACCACCAACGCTTACAGAGAATGAGACGAGATGAAGCAGACACTTCAAAGAATGCCGCCACCCGAAGCCCCTGATCACGTTGAGTTACCTGGACAGCGAACAGCCTGCTGGACAGTGAATTGCCCTGGTCAAGACAGCGGACGCATCGCCACCGCTTAGCCCCACCCTGGGGTTATCTAACAGACCGCCAGCTAAGTTAACCTACGTCGGCACATACAAAGGGTAGAAGACCCATCGTCCAAGTTCCCAGCGTCGGAACGTTACGTCATTGTTCGCCACCGCATCAGACAGCTCCAGTTCATCGTATAATCACTCTACGTGGACGTCTCAACCAGCGTTGAGTTTGTTGCGTCATCACATTGACCAACGAAAGTTACGCCTACACCCGCCTCATGGGAATTTACAACAAAACTCGCCACAACCCACCCACCACAGAGGAACGCCAACAATTACATAACACTTACACATACACTTACACTGCTCGCTGAGCCGTTCAACCAGTTACACATTCTACTAAGATTGGCTCAAGGCCAGTACACGACAACCTAGCCAGAACTGAGTTACACATGATTGGATTCACACATACCATAACATAGACATACATTATCAAGCAGCGACACTACAGACGTCAGGATACCTACACAAGAACTAGAACAATGACATTTTTTTTATTCAGGAACACAGACACAAGATTTTATGTTTTTGTAAACTGTGCTGTCCCATTTTGTATTTGATTTACATGATTGATGTTAGGGATAGAATAGAGTAGTAAGATAGATAGTTGTTGATGTATTAGATTAGTAGTAGACGCTGAAAAATATAATTTGTCAGCTACAGAAAGGGAGGGAGATATGTGATGACGCAAGATTACGTCAGACATGTTTAGCAGATATAGGTTAGCAGAAACAGACTATAGGCCTAGTTGGTTGGTTAGAGAGGCAATGGGCGCACAGGACTGACCGGTCACGTGGGACGGTCAGCTGACCACTGAGGCGTGGGGCAGTAGAGAGATAGGACAGCAGTTGATGATTAGCTAGCGAGAGAGAAGGTGTTAGGAAGCGGTTAGAGACGGTTGTAATTTGCATAGCTAGAGAACAGTTAGATAGTGTTAGGAGTGGTCATGGGAGTGCGTAGTTAGTGGTATAATGAACAGTCAGATAGAAGTAGTACAGTGTAGATCAGTTAGGTAGAAACTTGAACATATATATCATTTTAATAAAGAACAATTATAGTTGAACTTGAACTGTGTGTTATTGCATACATTCGTTCGGCCTTCGTAAAAATCCCTACCCTCACACCAACCATCTTCTTTTCCTGGGTGAAATTATATTTTCTGCTCTTTAGATGTGTAATTTTGTGAAACTAGAAAAGTATGTCGTTTAATTAACTAATAACTAAGTGGTTATTATTGATAATCAATGTTAGTAATAGTAATACTTTCAAAGTCTATAATGTCTGCATATGTTTTTGAATAAACATACAGTTTATGATGCGCACATTACATAATAGTATTAAAAACCCCACAAAATCAATGGTCATAACGCTCAAATGTGTGTATTTGAGAGAAAAAAAAGGACACCCCCTCCCCAACGCATCATGTCCGCCGCTGATCTGCATGTACTATAATTACTAAGCCTGATTTACACTTGATGAGTAGAATGAGAACAGTTTGCATAGGAGCAAAGATAGGGACTGTGTGTATACTACATCAGGGGTCTCCAAACTACGGCCCGCGGGCCGGATGCGGCCTGCGAGGTCCTCTCATCCGGCCCACAGAAATCTTTTTGTTCACGGAAAACAATGTTTGCTAGAAGTGGCCGAGGAACTTTGCCAAGAAAATTTGAAAATGTAGCTTTGGGTGCAAATACATTTGCCCTCGGTATTGCAGAGAATGATGAAAACATTGTGACTCAAATAGTGAAAACTGCTAACATGTTTCGCAATTTTTCAATTGCAATGGATGAGTCGCTGGACAGCTGTTCCATGTTTTTGAAACAAGTACAGGGAAACAACTTGGCGCATTTTCAGCAGTGCAAGGTCTTCGTGGCTGAAGCAACAGCTGAGTTCCCCCACATCATTTTCATGCGAGATCATCAAAGACCCCCAGCTGCAGTTTCAGTGGCAGTTTTCTGACTAGGATTCAATGGCAGAAGAAGTGAGACTGTTTCAAAACCCATTTGAAGCAAATGTAACCAATTGCCCAGATGAACTGCAGATGGAGGTCATTGAATTGCAAGCAAATGACCTCCTTAGCGACATGTTCAAAACATGGCGTGTGGGTTTTTGTGTTTGCCAAAGGAGAACAAACTTGGATCTCGTGTGTGTTGTCGGCCCCCGACAGTGTTTCTTTCAGACTTTTTCTCCTAGAGGGGGGTGCATTTAAAATGTGTATATATTTCTATATAAATTATATTTCGATGTGGGGGGGGGGGGGGGGGAAGCACGGGGACACCACCACCCCAAAGAGATGCCAGAAACTCTGGCCCCCGAACTGATATTTGATAGTTAATGTGGCCCTCTGGCTAAAAAGTTTGGAGACCCCCTGTACTACATGAAAAGGTGGAGGTGGTTTATCATTTGTGGTATGTGCAGAAACTCTTAAACTGACATGAATATTAAAAAATGACCAAATATTAAACTGTTGTATGCGAATCTATATCTGAATAGCCAGTAACTGTATAATTAAAGAACAACAAACCCCTTTGCAATCAGTTAATTTTGTAATGCCACAATAATGTGCTATTTTATTTTTGGCTGCTTATCTAAGATACTGAAGGGTAAATAAGAAATCTAACTATACAAATATTGATACTGATAGTTTTAGTTTTAAATGTAGATCAAACAATGCCAAATGATGGCTATTTTCAAGTCAAGAAAACAGCAACTGTAGATTACATTTACAAAAAACTCCTCTCATAAAAGGAAATATGTCAAAAGCTTTAAACGTCAGGTGTTTAAGACAAAAAAGTTAAATTCTATTATGTTGAATGAGTTAATGTTAAGGTATTTCACTGGATTAAATTATTTCTTTATGTCATCTATTCCATTAGCTGTTTACTAAACATTACATTTAATCCCTAACAAAGTCAGGAGAAGTTATTCTGTAATTATTTTAATGTATTTGGACCTTTGAATGTAGGATGTCCCTGAGTCCACCCAGTTCCAATGGGTACCTGACTTAAAGTTGGGGAAAGTAAGACAAAGTATGCCAAACTCAAGAAATTTATGAACTTTAATTCACCCAATGGATCGCTAGGTCTAGAGAGGAACTTTACTTATGAGTAAAAGTGACAAAAAAAGGTTGTGTGGTTTATGAAATAGAAAAGTACAGAAAAGCCAGGCAGACTACATCAAGTCTGTAGAGTCAGGTAACCGTCAAATTTGGGTGGACCACAACAACATCTTATAGGTCAGATTCTCACATTTTAGCACAATCTATCTTTTGCTAAGAGATCTATTTTATTAATTAAAAACAAAATATTAGCAAGAAAAGTCACAACAACAAACATAATCCATGGCAGGGAAAATTCTAATACAGCTATGGTTAAGTTTCTGAATATAATTGTTTTGAGTTTATATTTAACTCAATGTAACAAGCTTGCTGACTGGTTTTGATTCTAAGGATTCGTTCTGCTAGGGATACTAAGAGTCAATTTGAAATATTGTCCACAATTTCTATTACAGTTTATTAAAACTGTTGAATTAAATGCACAATATCGGCTAAATTTCAGCTTTTAATATAATTTTTTGAAAATGCAAAAGCATGACATCAGACTATCTGAACCCCCTCTAACATCACATGTCATCACAAAATTATGAGTGTGCTGTCATTTAAGACATTTTAGGCCCAATATTTATTAATTTATTGCCAAATATTTGGTAATCTATCATTTTAGCTATGTAAAATCGGCAGAGGCTAGTAATGTGTAAAAAAGGTGACTCATTAATAAAGCATATTGTGATATATTTGTGTCAAATATAATAATAGATAACTGAATAATAAACCAAAATCAATGTCTAAATATATTAATATAGGCCAGAAATTAACTTCAAACTGCAGTTTTTAGTATTTGAGAGCAAGTATTTGCAACCATCTGTAAGTGGTGGTTTCCCCTGAATCTCTAACTATAATTTAACCAAAAAAACTTAACAAGATGACTATTAAAGTAAACTAGCTTGGTTGCATCTGATGAAAACATTGCATTCTTTTTATAATATTGAAAAAGTTTTAATAAAATTGTTTTAAAAAATTGCATAAAATACATTTTAATAACAAGTTTTTATGTAATAATGCACTAAAAAAAGGAGAAAAATGATTTTCTTTAATTATATAATAATACACTACTATTTAATAGTTTTTCTCACTAAATCTAGAATCTATGCAATTTTCAATTTAATCATGACCACTGAATAATAGACATACATATTTAATCCATAAGCCACTAATTTTGAAGTTTTTAGTTCGTTTTAAACTAAATTACTTAATTTAATATTTATTGACACTCACTGCCATGGCCAACACATCTCTCCATGACAACTCTTCTAACCCTTGAAGGTAAAGAAAACCACAAATGCGATTAGACTTTTTAAGTGGCCATGTACCCAGAGTTCCCCACTAGTGATCATCAAATAGAGGTCATGTGGTTTTTAAAATATAAAAAATTTGGTTGTCATTCAAAAGTCGTGTCTTATTTTAAAAAGCGCATGCAATATTTGATTTATTTCTTCATATAATGATAAGCCTTATAGTTCTACAACCTCCAATTCATTTTTGTGACCTCCAGGCTGATATTTTAGAAGTTCTATTAATTTTAATGAGACCGACTTTTAAATTTAGCCTTCATTCTCCAAAGCAAATTTTAAAACGCTTTTCTGGCATATTTAGCCTTGCCACTTATGGCTTGTTGTTATGACACGGAAATCCCGCCATTTTGCGCGTGGTAAACATTTTTAAATGTAATTAGTTGAAGGTCTCTGGAATTTGGCCGAAAAATCGCCGGAAATCAAACGTCCTGTCCGGGCGCCATATTGTTGTTAGCAACCGACCACGCCTCCAAGTTAGCGAGAAATACTTCTATTTAATGTTTTATGCAATTCTTTTTTCAGTAGGCTACTTTAAAATTATTAAAACAATAGAGTTACATGACTAAAAACTATTGCGCACCAAATGAACATAATAATGCACATATAATATAGGCTTTTTGATGAGAATTACAGAATAATTTTTTTTATTAAAAATGTATTAATAATAGCTAGAATACCAGTAAACTAAGCTAATTTAGCATATTTTAACTTTCTGTGCAAAGTCATTATTACTGAAAAAAATTCCAAAGTCAGGTCAGCCTGTGGCACCCTCCACTGAACTTGAAAGAAGGAAAAAAAACTTGACCCGTGACCTTCATTAAAACATAATTTACTTATGTTTCTTTTTAACTATTAGTAAACATGTGCTTAATATTACCCAATAAGTAATAAAAATTTGACAATTAATTTTAATTACTGTTGTAAAGTGAGATAAACAGCTCAATAAACACGTGTTTTCTTGAGGGGGTGTGACCCGGGTGTGGCACATCGCATGTAACTTTTTATTTCTGTGTCTTATGACTATTTGTTCACAATCAGCATGCTATGCTTTTAAAATTGATAAAGGGTAAGTATACCAAGCTACAAAACCTAAAATCTAACTAATAATTCATACTTTCAGTTTAAAAAATAATAAAAACGATCATCAATGAAGAAAGCGTAAACATTCTATTTTTAGGTGTGACATAAAAAAACAGTCATAAACCTAGCCAAATGATTGGATTCTTGCGCGGCACACATTTTCCCGCGCCTCGTGTTCACCAAAAAAGATTATAATAAAATGGCATTATTACTTGCACGGACCACATCTCATTCCGACCATAAGTTATTACCAGTTAATTGTAATGTGTGTAAAATTGATACTTTCAAGTTTCATATACACATAGTTTGGTTTATTATACACGGGGTATTTTAGAGTTATTTGATTCGAAAGATGAGAATTATATAGAGCTACTTTCACTAAGGCGCCGCTTGCGAGACAAACAAAGAAATTAGGCCAAAAGTAGATCCGACAATTCTTAATTAATAGACTTAAATAGAAACGGATAGTTCCGATTTCTAAAATTAACGATGGCTTCGTAATCATTAGTTTTATCCCTCTACCCATTAGTGAAAGCGAAACTGGTCGCCATTTTTGGTAAGCGCATGAGCCGTGAGATGGCTTCAAAACAACAAACCCGGAAGCTGTGAATCGAACGGCCTATATAATAGTGCACAAAGAGTAGCACAAGACTGTCTAATAATTTCAGAAAATTTTAATTAATTCATAAAAAATCAGGCCAACTTGGCATCCAATTAATTCAAATTTGATGTCAGAATGCATTGTCGTCAAGTCTTGATGCAAGTGCAACTTTGATACGCATCTGACAGTTATTAGTGTCTGAAAATTTTGCTCGCCCGTTTCGATCTATGACAATAGACAGACTGATGACTAATGGAGGAAGTAAGATAAATAAATGCTTGTAAAAACAGGATTTATAATCAGACCGCAGGCCCTAAAATCAGAATAATTATTAGGGGCCTAGGCCTAATAAAATTATTAAAATCATCCAAATCTGTGTAGGCTATAGAATCTATATAATATATATTCTATATAGATTCTAGATCTATAATTCTATATATATAGGCCTACTTACTTCACACATAGTTTCATTAACATCATCAAATCTGAATATGAAGGCAGTGATAAAACAAATCGCTAGGGAAACGCCTGGCAGTGAAACTGTGACAACCGCAAAGTTCCAAATTGGGATATTTAAGGCGACATCTTCTATCGTTCCTTTGTTTTTTATTTTTGACATTTTTAAAATTTGAATTGATCACTTAGTGATTTTTAAATAGTTCTTCAATCACAACTCTAGAATTACCAAACCCTCCAACTGCACTCAATGAAGATGTTGATCTAACTAACGAGACTCTCTTACTAAACTAGATCTAGGCCTATTTACTTATTGATAAAATTATTTGCGGAAGTGCTCTGTAACTTAAAAATTTGTTCACTTATTTTTTAAATAGATCTAGATCTAGATCTAGGGCCTACAATAACATACGTTTACGAAGCTAGAAAAAAAAAGATTAAACAAAATTTGTATTAGGTCCTTTTTTTCTTTTTTGTGCTTATTTTTTTAATATTTAGAAAAAGAAATTATTTTAAATATAGATCTAGACTAGATCCAGTTCAAATTGTTTTGTTTATTTGCTCCACATTTTAACTAAAAACAAAAATGGCTGCAGCCGTAAAGGCATGTTTAATATTTACTTTCGCTTTCGCATCTCAAATTATTAGCCTGTAAAAAAAATAATTGGGACCTAGATCTAGATCTAGGCATAGTATTAATATTGATTAATATTCTAATCTAATGTGTGCAACAGTAACTAGATCTATTTTTAGATCTAGAATTCTCTAAGTCTAGCAAGTTCAACTTGAGAAATCAACTTTAAAAGTTAAAAACTTAAAAAAAAAAAAAACAACTTTTTTTTTGTTTTGCCTGGCTTTTGCTGGTGCTGGTGACGTTTCTTTCACATGTTCATTGGGCTGTGTCTCCGTCAGTCATCAGTGTGTGTGACAGTACTCACAGTAGTGTTTGTTTTACTGTTTTATTTAGGAAGTGGCTATTCGGACACGGGTCCCTATAGCCATGGCCGCTATTGAACTAATTGCCAATTGGACCCAGCATTAAGTTCGTTAAGCACTCGTACAACCTGTATTAAAAATTAAAAGGATGATTATAGATACCAGTGTCTGATAATGGAATCTCCTTTAAGAAAGGGGTGTTGGGTTGTTAGTAGTTAGTAGTATTGTAATCTCGACTAATTTTATGGTTAGAAATTAGGGTTAGGCGTATGGTTGGACCAGGGTTGAGGTTAGGGTTAGGGACAGGGTTAGCATTGACATTAACCAGCCATGTGTGTATTTAGTTAACTACCAGTAACCTAACACCCCTTTTTTAAAGAAGATTACATTATCAGACACTGGTGTAAACATTCTCCCGCATTTGTTCTTGTGTCGGTGTTTCTTAATACCTTATATATTCATTTAGCTCTATAGGCCTATACAAAATATTTAAATATTTCAAAATATTGTAAGATGTGGCCAAGTGGAGAACGTCATGCCTGCCAAATCTTGGTCTGTTATGGGTTCGGAACCTATCTTTAAGTTATCCTTTTAGCAAGAAGTAAAGTGTAGTTAACTAAGTTTAATGTTCTATCAGTCTATTTTGATAGTTGAGTTGTTTGCATAGGTGTCTTTTTTTTTTTTAAAAACTTGAACTCTTAGGAATTGAAGATCCTTATACTGTTATTGACAGTTTCGTAGATAATATAAATGTGGCCAAAATTTCTAAATAAAAATACTGTTAGTAATACTGTTTGCGTTTAGAGTAGACGAATCTGATCTAATGCAGTTCTCGATACTTTGTTTCAGGTAAGGACAGTAAAATAATAAACTTCATTTTAATTATAAAAGATAACTATTAATAAAAGACAAAGTCAAAAGTAATAATAAGAAGAATAAGATCTAATAGTAGGCCTAATAATAGTGTTTTAATATTTAGATCTAGAATCTAGCTCTAAACATGGCGTAAACAAAATTCGGACCACAGATCTAGGTTCTGGATTTAGGGTGACTGACTCCGCTGGGTAGACATAGAATCTAGAATCTACTTCTTTACTTAAATTTAATTACAAAATTTAGATCTACATTCGATTCAAAATACACCCATAATAAATCAAAAGTAGTCATAATAGGCCTAATAAAGCATTTAATTGTCTCTAAGATATAAAATCTCGCTCTATAATCTAATCATTTTTTTTTAGCAAACGAAATTTTCTGATATTGAAATAGATTGTATGACTAGACTTAGATCTAGAATCTGCTACTTAAATTAAATTGTAAAAACTTTATACAAGCATGTAGTTGATATTACTGTAGTAGAAGGCTTTAATAAATTACTAAGGCCTACCTACTTTGTTGTCTTTTTACGGCAATATGTATCTGATACTGGACTGAGTTTAATTAAATTAAAATTCATATATAGTATATAGTAATTGCTCTACTAAGTTTTTGTAGCCTAGTAGTACAATCTAGGTCATACCAGCCAACAACAAATAACCACATTATTATTATTTGGTTAATGATTAGGCTAATTTTTTTTAAATCCACTGTTTATAAAAGAAACAAATCAAGCTAGAAACATTATAAGTGAATGGTTTAGAATAATAACAATGGACCCAGTCTACAATTGATACAATTGCAGGTCTACATAGGGCCTACAGTCTGTAGTTTACAGTAGGCACCTAGTGTGTAGCTAGTATACTAGTGTGTAGCTGTCCAGAGTTAAGATTCTTAATGCCTTAATGCTTTCCCCTGATAAGCCATGTGTGCTATAAATGACATAACATGACATTTTTCAAGGTGAGAAATGATGAGGGGAGAGCAGTGGGACTTTCCCCTTTGTTCTCCCTGCTGGGCCCTGAGGGTCAAAATTATATAAGAAATACTATCTCTGTGGGGCTGGGTATCACGGAGGTGAGACATTTTCAGGGGAGGGCAGGGCAGACTCCTCTTTGGTTTTATTGTGGGCTAGATACAGGTGGGGGCAGCCAACATGAGGGTTGAACATCAGTATTTATGTGTCTGATCACTTCCCTGCTGGATTATAAGGGTCTTAAATTGTATAACATGCTACCCAGATTGGTTATTACCCATGGATTACATTAGTCGTTGTAGTGTGGGTTTTGTAGAAGTTAAGTGGTCTCACGTTTGCTACAGTAGATAACCTATAATATATTACTGCATTTGATCAGATTCCTCTACTTAAACTCTAAACGCAAACGGTATTACTAACAGTATTTTTATTTAGAAATTGCGGCCACATATTTATATTATCCACGAAACTGTCAATAACTGTATAAGGATCTTCAATTCCTAAGAGTTCAAGTTTTTTAACATATTTTTCCTTTTCCGCGGGTGCGGTTCTTTTCATACGGTGAACACGTCCAGCGCCGGTGAACACGTCCAGCGCTGGTGAACAGCTGATTGTGTTTACGTCTGGTGTACACCACTGTGGCGGCGGGCGTAGGTATCACGTGATTTAGGTCACGTGTTTGCAAGGACTCTATTAGGGGCAGATAATTTAGTATTAAACGATTTGAAACAAAGGGGAGGTAGCAATTTATGATTGATCTTTACTTTCTCTGTAATCGGCTGCTTTCACTGAGCGGCTGGGGGGGAGGGAGGGAGGGGGTAGTGCTGAATTCACAAATTATGAATTGCTGATAAGCAGAAAATAAAACAACTAGTTGGCGGTTATGCTACGTCGCGGGTCAGCTCGTGTTATATATTGCTTCTATTAAAGCTATACTACAACGCATGCAAGATTTTAGTGTTCAAGAAAACAGGCCCGGGAGCTATCGACTTTAGCCTATAATGAGCTATTTTATATAATTTTTTTGTAGGCCTAGAAAAAAAAAAGCATGTTTTTACCCGCGCGCTCATCATTCACTCGATCAGAGAAGTTCATACCGTGGGCCATATATTATAGACCTAATGACTCCCGCTTGCCATAACATTTGTTAAGAATGATATCAGGTATTTAAATATATTTTTTTAAATGTGTTCATATTAACACCCTAAAAGATATTTTTGGTCGAGTCCATTGTTAGATGCTCTTAGTAAATTAGAACGTACATTGTATTTTGGTTTTAAATGCTTGGTTAAACATTTTAATCTCAACACCATCTAAAAATTATGTATGTAAGTTTGGGGCCTTACCTTTCTTTATTGATGTTGCAGGTTCAAGATTCACCAAATGATTTGACCTTTGAAGACTTGGTCACCACTATACAGTGTCATCCTACTAAAAATATTATTGCATCTGGACTAATTGGGGGAGATATATTATTGTGAGCTAGTTTTAGATATTATAAAGAGTATTTTCAAAGAAGCAAATGTTAAACTACTTGAACTGTAAATTTTTTAAAAACAATATTAAACCTGGAGATTTTAAACCTAAAATGACATTTAAAAAATGTAACATATATTTAGTATATTAATCTTTATTCAATTCACAATTACATTTTCAAAGTTAAAAAAGAAAAGTCAACAGTTTTCCATAGCTTTTTTTTTTTGTCTATTCAGGCATGAATTCAGCAACACAGAGGGTAATAAGGAATTGCATAAGTTTGTTCAGCATAAAAAAGCTTGTAGGGCCCTCAGGTTTTCAGAAGATGGGAGGTGTCTGTTTTCAGTGTCCAAAGATAAATCTCTCTATTGTGTTGATGTTGAAACAAGAAAGTTAAAGAAAAAGATTAAGAAAGCCCATGAGTAAGATTCTTTACTAGAGTTATAAAGTATGTAGACATCAAGTGTAATAAAAAAAATCTTCTTTAGAATTATCTTTGACATAATATCTTTTATAAAATATGTTTATTTTCCCCAATTTTTTTTATTAACAGATCACCAATATATAGTATGGTGCTGACAGGTGATTCATTTGTTGCTACTGGTGATGATGATGGTGTTCTAAAAGTAGGTATACACCATTGAGAAAAGTAAAATCTTATAATTATTGTCAATTAACTTCAGAAACCTTTACAATTTTAAAGGTAATTAGACAATACGTGTATAAATTTATTTCATTGAAGGTTTTAATAGTTTCATGACTCTGTATATGTTGTTGAATGTTTTATTATCTGACTCAATAGTACAGCCATGAATCAGGTTAGATATATTGTAATGGTCAAATACTTAAAAGAAATCAAAACTTATCTGGACTGTTGAGGCAATAACAATCACTTGTATTGTTCTCCAGGTTTGGGATATGAGGACAAAAACGTGCACAATGGAGATGAAGGAATGTGAAGATTTTATCAGTGATATGATTGTAGATGATGACAAAAAGTTTTTAATAGCTGCCAGGTTGGTTATCTATGTCAGTTACTTATGAAAGTAGAAAACTTGTTTTCAACCAGCAAAGTAAAAGGAAAAGCTTTTCCAGAATTGTTTATCTGTTAAAGATTCACATTAATAATGACTAAGTTTTGTCAAAACAGCACATGTAAACTACAAATGTTTTTTTCTAATGTGTTTGATCACAAATAGTGGTGAAGGCACATTGACATCTTTCAACATAAGAAGAAAGAGGATGGAAAATCAGTCAGAATTGTTTGATTCTGAGCTTCTGTGTCTGGCCAAGATGAAGGTCTGTCTTATGCTTTATTCATCTTATTATTTTATTTTAATCTTATCACAGGGTTCCCGCGGCCTCCTGAAATTCCAGGATGTCCTGGAATTCTCCTGGAATTTGAAAAAATCCCAAAAGTCCTGGAATTCTCCTGGAATTTCAAAATTTCTACTCAGTTCTCCTGGAATTTTAAAAAATCTCCTGGAATTTTCGCGCGTAACGAATCTTTTGTGAATTTGCGTGCATTTTCGGTATTTTGTTTACGCCGCCGCTTAGAGTTTCCGTTTCCGTTTTTTTTTAATTCTGCGCACATCGGATGTTGGTTTAAAACTAGATTTAGCCTTGGTCTATATAAGGGTCCGTCTGGCGGGATCTTCGATTATTCAAGTGTCAGCTCTTGAGTTTGATTCTTCGGATGTTCATTCATAGATCTATTTCATTTTTACTGCGTCATTGTGAGAGATTTCTGGATTCCAGTTGTGAACTATTGTGTTTACATTCCAATTTAACATTATGCCGAAATATACCACTTCGTTCAAACCTGCATGGTTAGAGAACGAGTTGTACAAATCATGGCTACAAGAAACCTCAGCAACCTAGGCATATTGTCGGTTATGTGCCAAATCGATAGACGTTTGTCATATGGGAGAGGCAGCTATCAAATCGCATATGAAATCAAGCAAGCATGTACAGCTTGATAAAAAGTCTTCTGGTTGCATAACTGTTGCCTCTCTGTTCAAGAAAGCTGTTGTGCCTACTCTAACCCCTTCACCATCGGCAGCCGCAGCATCCCAGCTTGAAGTTACAGCTGTAACCTTAGCTGAAAAGTCTTCATTACCCTGTCCTGGTCCATCAACTTCAAAGTTGCCACAGGCTCAAACCACCATGAAAACTCATGTAACCAGTGAGCAAACATTGTCGGCTGAGATTTTATGGGCCTTAAAAGCAGTTTGTTCGCATTATTCATTAAATAGCTGTGCAGACATTTCTAGCCATTTTTATCGAATGTTTCCGGATAGTGAAATTGCTAAGAAGCTTTCCTGTGGGCCGGATAAAATGGCATACATGGTGTCATTTGGACTTGGGCCATATTTCCACGAGTTGCTGAAGGCCAAACTTAAAAGTTTAGATGATGGTTTCATCCTTTTGTTTGACGAGGCCCTCAACCGGGAGCTCAGCAAGAAACAGATGGACATACAGTCATACACGTTAGACATTGGGATGATGACAAGGTAAATGACTATTTTTAATTAATTTTTTTATTTTAAATCAATACTTGTACATAACATTGCAATGCAATTTAAAAACTATTCATATAGACCTAGGCCTACTTTTAAAAATTGCATAACAAAATAGTGTATTTAACTTTTTAGGTCATTACAAGGTATTATGGGTCTGCCTTCCTGGGACATGCAACAGCTCAAGATATGTTTAAAAAAATAACAAGTCTTTTTGACTTTGACCAGAGCAAAGTTGTTCAAATCTCCATGGATGGACCCAATGTCAACTGGGCATTACTGAAACTGCTCTCGGCTGAGTTAAAACATGTTTCTGCAAGAGGTTTTATCGACATTGGTAGTTGTGGTCTGCACACCATACACAATGCCTTTCGTTCTGGGCTTGTGGCATCTAAGTGGGAGTTAAGTCACTTCTTCTCCTCTCTCTCATGGTTGTTTAAAGATACTCCGGCACGCCGTGAAGACTACACGAGACTCACTGGTAGCAGCGATTTCCCCCTGGATCATTGCCCACATCGCTGGGTGGAGAATGTTATGGTTGCAGAGAGGGCATTAAAGGTTTGGCCCCATGTCAAGCTATTTATAACATCCCTTTTGGCAGAAAAAAAAGCACCAAACACCAAGTCTTTTGAATTTTTGCAAAATTGTTTGAATGACAATTTTTTAACTGCAAGGATTGAGTGTTTTATTTCAATTGCCAAGACTTTGCAGCCATTCCTTAAAAAATTTCAAAGCGATGCCCCCATGCTGCCATTCATGGCACATGAGCTTTTTAACCTTTTGCGATCCCTGCTTCAGAGGTTTGTTGCACCAGAAGTTTTCAAGAAAGAATGCTCATCAGTTGCAACACTGCTGTGTTTAGACATGTCAACAACAAAAAACCTTTTACCACCGTCTGATGTTGACATTGGTTTCAAGTCTAAAGCTGCAGTCAAAGAAATTAAAAATAAAGTGAGCCAAAGGGATATTTTTCAATTCCAAATGGAAAGCAGGGATTTTTTAAAAGCTGTTGTGACAAAGATTATAGACAAAACACCCATTAAGAACAAGATTGTTCAGAATTTGGATTGGCTGCAACCCAAATGCATTGTTAATGATTGTCAAGCTTGTGTCAAGCAGTTAGAAAATGTAATGTCCTGCTTGGTTTCAATTGGTAGGATCAACCCAGACCACTGCGACAATTTTAAGATGCAGTTCCTGCAGTGGCAGTGCAGCATTAGTGCTTCCTATTCTAGCATATTTTCCTCATTTTGCTGCAGCACCGATCGCCTTGACACCTTTTTTTCCCAATATATGGGTCACAACGAAGATTATTCTATGCTCTGGTCATTAGTACGCATACTACTGATGCTGTCACATGGCCAGGCCACAGTGGAGCGAGGCTTCAGCGTAAATAAGGAAGTCATGCTGGTGAACATGCATGAAAAAACTGTGGTGGCCAAGAGACTGATTTGTGACCATGTTGCCAGTGTAGGGGGATTGTCAAATGTGAGCATCAGTAGTGGGCTGCTCATTGCAGGTGCCAGGACAAAATATCGTTTGTTTTTGGAAGAAAAGGCAGAGCAAGAAAAGCAGAAGTCCAATAAACGAAAGAGGGATGACAGCCAACAGGAGCTGGATGGGTTGAAAACGAAAAAAGCCAGGTTGGAGGAAGACATTAGCAGCCTAACCGAATCTGCTGATAAATTGGCTGAAAATGCTGAGAACACAAACAGCCACAAGTTTCTCATTGAGTCTAACGCCATGCGTCAGGCTGCCAAAAGCAAGAATGAGCAACTGGCAGCTATTACTTTAGAAATACAATCTAAAGTGAAAGAAATTGGCGGCTTGTAATGTGCAAACCTTCAGTCTGTAAATATGTATATAACTCTATAAATATATGTATATAAATCAGTGCATAAAAGCTCTCAAGTATTTCATGTCTTAATTTGGTGAGTACGCTGAATATTGTATTAAATTTATACTTATTATTTTAGAAAAATTTACATTGTTTTATGCGTCATTATATGTCCTGGAATTTTTTTATTCCTCCTGGAAAACTCCTGGAATTCTCCTGGAATTTGAAAATGACTTTGGTGTAGGAACCCTGTTATCATCTTTGACCAAATGTTACTTTTATTTTAGAATGTTTTATAGTCTTTCAATTTGTATATGTAAATTATTATTGCAAGTTTCAACACATTTAAGATGAGCCTCTAAATCACATGAAAGAATTAATTTGAAACATTTTATTAAAATGTTGGATTTTCCTTCACAGGGTGGAAGAAAACTTGTGTGTGGCACAGGAGAAGGTGTTCTAAATATTTTCAACTGGAATGAATGGGGCAATATAAGTGACAGATTTCCATGTGGTGATACTCAGATAGACAGTGTTGTTCCTGTGACAGAAAATGTTTTATGTATAGGAACTAATGATGGACATATTAGGTTTGTTTCTTCATTAGCTTTTTTTGTGGAAACATCATTAGTTTTTGTTTTTTCTGTCTTAAGTATTAATCATTCAAGCTTTTTTTTGTCAAACCAAATGGTTTTATAATCAGCTGTAGTTGCATATTATAACAAATTCCTATTATTTTGTAGTTAATTAAGGTAGTCAGTTATTTTTGTTATAATTAGTGAAAAATGGGAAATAGAACTATAAAAGTCTATGGATTCCCATTTCTTTTAATCTTCAGATGTATACATTTATAACTGAATTGATAATTTAATACTTTTTCAGAGCTGTTCATGTGTTGCCCAACAGAGTTTTGGGTCTAGTGGGAGATCACCCAGGAGATTTTCCCATAGAGAAGCTGAGCCTGACTGCTGACACAAGTTGTATTGCCAGTTGTTCACATGACCAAAGAGTCAAATTTTGGAACATTGAAGAACTTAAAAGCCAAACTGTTGACACAAGCAAGCAAGCAACCAAAAAGGCCAAAAAATTGGTCAAGTTTAGTAAAGCTAAGGCAAATGACTTTTTTTCTGGCTTAGTTGATACTACTGCTGAAAATAATGAAGCAAGTGGCAGTAATAATTCCGACAGTGAAAGTGATGATTCAGATTAAAGATGTAATTTATTTGTTGCTTTGTTGTTTTTTTTTCATTCCAACTTCTTATTACTATATTACTCAAGTTGTTTTAGATAAGTATGCTAGATTTTGAGCTGATACAAGTTGACTTGTGTTATTTTTCTGAAAATGTGTGGGCTAGAAAGCACACACAAAAATACACAAATATTACAGAACAGTTAGTGTAAGAATAATTACATGATAAGCTGCTATTGAACACCAACTTGTGACAAAAACTTCACATCTACAAGTAGTAAGAAAAAACTGCAAAATAAGACTAAACTGTCTTTATTAAAAAATAATGTTATGCAGGTTTAACATAAGAATGCCAGTCTATTAAACAAAAACAATTTTTTCAACATATGTAACATTTCAGTATAACAGTTTTTTACTTTTTTATATTACCGAAAGTGTGTAAAACACATGCAACATATACATGAATGATTCCATTAACTAAATTCACCAGCAACTATTTTCATAATAGTTTCTGCTGAAAATCAATAACAAACTTATGGCCAAAACAATTTTAACAGTGACAATTCTATCTCTTTAGTACATTTTAAAACTAATAAAACAAAAAATAGAATTTAAAAAGTAAATTTTCAAAATTGAATACCTCATCCTTGTTGCTAGAAAAAAAAATTATCTTAAGCACTGTCCTATAATGCCCCAGAGATTATTTTATTACAACATAAATAATGCCTTGAAATTTTAATTTTTTGTGCAATTTTTTCAATTATTTTATCATCACACCCTAAAACTTATTTTTATGATGAGAGATAGAAAGTTACAATGTAGAGCTTGATTAAAGCCCTTTAATTGAGTTGATAAGGCAAATCATTTAACTGGAATGTAAATCTTCAACTTTTCTCACTGTAAGTCTTGAAAGTCCTCTGTAAGAGAAATTTTTAAAAAAAAATAATTATATCTGATGATAGTTAAAAGAGTTTCAATGAATAAAATGAATTGAAAGAAATCCCAAATGAGAGAACTTACTCAGAGTTTTTAGACACTTGAACATACTCATCAACATAATCAGACCTGCCAAGAAGCTCCACAAAGTCAGCATCATGAGTTATCACAACTAGTTGGAAATGGCGCAGACTGTGTCGTTCTTTGATTACCCTGTTAGAACAAGCATTAGTTATTGTATACAAAAAAAACCAACACATCTAAAGTTGATGCACTTTGAAATATTTTTAGGGCCAAAGCATTGGCTGTGGATAGGGGGTGGAATAATACCTATCTAAATTAACCATATATTTCTAAATGTTTGGTGTTATTATAAATGCAACCTTTACCCTAAAAGTTTTAGTACACCTATTAATTAAAACTTTAAAATTTCAAGAACAAAGTTTTATAAGCCCCACTGTAATGATATGTGAGATGAGGAATGTAAAGGCAAATAACCAAACAATTCATTATAAGCAAAAGAAATCCACTTTTGCCCTATGGACAGCCTGTTCTGAAAGGATACTTTTTACAATTCAAATATGTGTAATGTTTATTAAAATAGTCCTTACTCAACTAGAGCTACAGCTAAGCTCTCAATGTTGGCTCTGTCTAAATTTGTGGTGGGTTCATCTAAAGCCAGGATGCCACAGTTTACACAGAATGTTTCAGCCAATGCTAAGCGGATAATGAGTGATGCTAGTACCTAAAAAGAATTATGCTCATGTTAATTTGGTAAATAAAATAAAATCCAGTCTTTAAAACATTCTTTAGTCCGCCATGCTGCAAGAGGTACTTGGGTTGGGGATTAATGCAGCCCAGCATGGGGATGAAACTGAAAATACCTTGGATCACAAAAACACTACCTTAACTAACTGTAAAATCTCCAAAAACTACATAGAGTCATTTACAGATAAATTTACACAAAGTTCATGTGTTATGATATAATTTTCAAGTTTTTTGATAATTGAGAAACATTATTTTCAAATTTTAAAAGGATGAGGATAATACTAAAGTGTTCAATAAAAAAATGTTAAAACTTTATATTTGAAAAAAAAAAGTTTGCAAATCTGATATCTAATAATCCTATTAGCACAGTTATGGTAACGATAGACACATAATATAGGCCAACTTGCTTGAAATACTGAAACCAAATTTACCTTTTGACCAGCACTGCATCTTCCCCTCATGTCTATAGGAATACCATTTTTTATCATAACAACTCTGTAGTTGTAGCTCCTCCTTGCCTTTATTGTACTAGTTGCTGGTCCATCATCTGCTTCTGACTGGATCTCAATAGTCTCAATATCATTTCCCCTGTACACATTTTTCCATAACTCACGGATAATAATGTTGATCTCCTCCATCTTGGATTTGTGGTACCTTTTAATAAAAACAAAAATTATTTTTACAATGACTATTTCAAGTCTATAACCAAAAACTAATTCCAGATAATAAAACGGTACATCTGGCTTTAGAAGTTACAAAATTAAGACATCTATTTCTCAAGATTTTTAACATAGTTTAAAAAAAATGTATTTACTTACATCATGATAGCCTTATCCAGAGCACCATAATACTTCTGTAAGTCTGCATTCACAATCTCTGTGGTTTTTATTTCAATGATCTTGGATTTGTACTTCTGATGGGCATCTTTGTACATATCAGAGCCTAAGTCTTTGGTCACTGCTTTGATTTGATCTTTAAAACCTTGCTGCCGTCCAAAAGCATTACTTTGCTTCTGAGTTAACTCTCTTTCTTTGAGAATCAGTTTTTGCCTCTCTTGCTCTAAGTTTCTCATGTCAAAACCTACCAGTTTTCCTTTCAGTTCTTCAATTTTGGCACCCAGTTTGTTTAGCTCTTCCTGGTTGTTGCGAAGCTGAAGATTGTCTTGCAGTTCCCTCTCACGCATTTGCTGATTACTAATGTCATTATGTAACTGTTTTACTTTGGCAGTGACATTGTCTAGCCTTTCTTCAAGCTTCTTCTGGAAACTTTCCAGTTGCTCCTCTTTCTTCATACAGCTTTTTAATTTCTCAGATTTACCAGAATCATTGTAACTTTTAATTTCTGTATTTAGATTCCTCACATCTGTTCCATTCTTCTTAACAATATCAACATCTGCTTTTGCTTTTTCCATCATCATTTCTTTTTCTTTACTAACATCTGCTTTTTCCTCAATCAACTTTTTAATCTGATTTTCTATGGGTTTAAGCTGTGTACGTGCCTCATCTATATCACGCTGAAAGTTTTTATTTTCACTTGTCAATGTGGCTCTTCTTTCTTCAAACTTAATTTTTTGCTGCAAATTTCCTTCAATTGATAACTTCTCAGCCTGAAGAGTGTGAACTTTATTTCTCATTTTCTGTGTTTGTTCCTGGTATTCACTTAACTTATCCCTTCGTAAGTCCAGAGTTCTGTTGATGGTTTCTAATTCAAGTTGCTTTTCTTCTCTCTGCTGCATTACAACATCTGTTGTTCTACCAGAAACACCACCAATCAGCAAGGCTCTTTGTGCTTCAATTTTCCTTTGTAGCTCTCTTACTTCCCCTCGTCTGCGATCCATATCAATAACATCAGGTTCAAAGCTTTTAGCAGTTTGCAGACTGTCTTCAAGCATGCTAAATTCATCTTCTTTTGTCTGGAGATTTTCTTTAATATGCTTTATATCTTCATCTAACTTTTTAATTTTTTCCTTGAGATTTGGAATCTCTATGTCTTGGATTTTATCTGCATTCTCTTGGATTGGTCTCAGCTGCATGATATCATCATATTTTTTCTGGTACTTTTCCATATCCTCTTCAGCTTTCCTTAGGCTTATGGGTACCTTACGCAACTGTTCTTGTAGTTTAAGAATAAGCTCCCTGACTTCTTGTGCCTGTTGGAACCCTCTCTGACACAATGGGCAGCATGGGTTATTTTTTTCAAGGTTCCTTATGTATTTCTTGATCATATGATCAGCACCAAGAAGGGAACCCTTTTCTTCTTGAGCCTGTGTTAGATTTCTTTGCACCTCATTAAATTCCTCATCCAAGTCCTGACTTTCACATATGTCTTGAATTTTGTCTTTTGATGCCCTCAAGTCATCTTCCTTCTGGCGTAGTTGATCAGTGGCTGCATTTTTCTCTGCCTGCTTTTTTGAAAGCTGTGCCTTGCACTCACTAAGTACAGCATTGCATTTCCTAACATTATCTGTTTGGTTACTTATGTAATCACTGACACTCTCCCTCAAGTTATCCATAGGTATGTGACCTAAAACACTCTCTATGCTATCTTTGTGCTCATTTCTTAACCTTTCAATAGTTGATTCTTTTTCTTGCTGGTTGGCAATCAACATGTCTAGCTGTGTCTGAATCCCAGACTGCTTTGTTATTTTATTTAACTCTGTGCTCAGTTCATTCAATGTGGCATCTAGCTGCTTTTTCTGTCTGTCGAGATCCAATATCTCCTTTTTGATATCATCTGGATTTAAAGAATTTTCAATAGCATGCAATTCATTTTCTGCTCTTTTTAAATCAAGACCAAGACCTGCTAGTTTGTCTTCAGAGGCAGCCATTTGGCTTAGTTTCTGATTTATTTCTTTAATTTCTTTTGTGTTTTTTTCAATTGTTTCATTTTTTATTTTCTCTCCATGTTCCAGTTTTGTTTTTGTTTCTCTCAACTTGTCAACCTTAACTTGCAGCTGATTTTCTGTTTCTTCAAATTCAGCCTTTTTCTTTCTCCCTTCATCCATCATAGAACTTAATTTATCTTTAATCAGCTCAAAGAACAGTCTGTACTTTGCATCATTGATTTCTACGTCCTCTTCCAAACCCTCAAATGTATAAGCCTTTGCTACTTCATATATCTTTTTATTTCGTCTTTTAATATTGGTCTCTTGAATCTCGGCTTCCTTTTCAAGTTTTCCCTTTTCCATCATTAAAGTACTCTTTTCTTTCATCAATTTCTCAATCTCGCTTTTTATTTTATTTTGTTCTTGTTCTTGTTGATCTAGTTCTTCCTGTTTCTCTTCAAGCTGGGAGGTAAAGTCTTGTATTGTTTTTTTCAGTTCAGCAGTTGTTCCTTGAAACTCTTCTTTTATTTTCAGCATTAAATCTTCAATACTTTTTTCAAGATAACTTTGTTCACTAACCAATTTTTGTTTCTCTGTATCCAGTTTAAATATGTCATTTTGTCTAGTTCCGATTGTAATTAGCTGCTCCTTCACAGGCTTCAACTCTTCATTAATATTATTTACACTATCAATTGAAGCAGTAAGTTTAACTTGCAAATCTTCTAGATCTCTTTCCAGCTCTTCAGCTTTGGATTTATGCTGCTTCAGATAATCCATTTCCTTTTTTCCTTCCCTAATTTCTAGATCCTGAGACTGCTTTAACTTTTTTATTTCATCCAAAACTTTTGTGTATCTAGTTGAAGCAAAGATGGCATCAAATTTCTCCTTCAGGGCCTTTCCTTCACTCAATGGCCAGTTTGAATCTTCTTGGTGACAAAATATCACATTATCTAGAACAGCTTTCGATACACCCAGAGCTCCAATCATCTCTCTGTTTAAATCAGCACATCTGGATGTAATTGACTGTTTATCACCATTGGGGGTGAGTCTTGTAAGGACCCCATCTAATGTTTTCATTTCCACTTTTTTACCCTTACCGTCCTTCACCCTTGCAGTCATTGATCGCTGCACTGTGCAAGTAGTGCCCGTTATGTCCCTTATCATCATCTTTACTTGAGCTTTAATTTCACTTTCTTTAGCCAGCTTAGGGTCGTGAACAAATGCAGCTCCTCCTGGTCCTTTAGTTCCGGGTGGCATATCCCCAGTGGCTGCATATTTCAAACATTCTATGATGGTGGTTTTGCCAGTGCCATTGGGTCCAAGAATAAGCGTTAATGGCTTAAAGAATCGAACTCTCTGAAAGTCAGCTGCCTCACAACCAAAACTCCGAATGCCCTGTATTCCAAGTAAATCTACAGTTGACATTCTTAACTATTTCCTTTCACTGTAAAGTATACATAACAAAAAGTTATACTTTTAAACAAAACAAATTTTAGTTAAAGCAAAACAAAAACAAATAAAATACTTAAAAAAAAACTTTTTAAAAAACCACGTTTTTCTTGTGGACTAAAAAGTAGAAAATAACTATTTACATACATTTGATGACAAAAAACGTGGGTACGTTCACCATCAAATTTCCCGACCCATCTGCCCGACCCACGTTTTTTGTCATCAAATGTATGTAAATAGTTATTTTCTACTTTTTAGTCCACAAGAAAAACGTGGTTTTTTAAAAAGTTTTTTTTTAAGTATTTTATTTTCTCCCTTTTAGTCCGTTGCTACACATGAAAAACGTGGTTTTTAAAAAGTTTTTTATATAGTTTATTTTCTACTTTATCTAATCACTTGATTAAGTATGACTTGACTAAGTGTTTTTAAATACACGGACTAAAAAAATCTTGAGCGACCGAGACCCTTTAAACAGAGAAAGGGTGTAATTTACGTTGCTGGCGTGGAGATCTACTCACGAATCACGTGATCAAATCTCCCATAAACAAACAAATAAACGCGAAGCTGAGTTAAGGAAAAACGTGTTTATGTGTATTTTAGCATGCCCAGCGTACCAACCGTGTCACCGTTAACAATGTGTTACCGTGTCCGTTCTCCTTTTTAGTCCGTTGCTACACATGAAAAACGTGGTTTTTAAAAAAGTGTTTATAAATACACGGACTAAAAAAATCTTGAGCGACCAGGATTCGAACCTGGGTTGTCGCGGCCACAACGCGAAGTACTAACCACTATACGATCACGGCCAGCGAGCTCACATCGATTGGGGCCGAAGTAACTGTGTCAATAGGCCTCAAGTCTTGTCGGTATCTTTAGAAATCATGTCCTCAATTTTATGGTCCTTGGGGCGTAATTAAATTAAGCTAATTACGGTCACTGATTGCTAGTTTTTATGATTGCATCTGAAATTGTTAGGCGAAAGTAGCATGCATGCCAAATTTCAGGTCTCTAGAGCAATCAGAAGTGGGCTAATTTTCGATGTCAATTTTAACAACAAACAAACAAACGCGAAGCTGAGTTAAGAAAAACGTGTTAAAAACAAGAGATTATGGCATCTGCAAAGAGAAACATCATTATGACTTTGCTTATGAAAAAAACCTAGAATAACTAGTTGCCTCAACTTATATTTGGTAAAAAAGCTACACCATGACTAGTAGTAGTAACTAGTACTACTAGTAACCCCACACAGTGTCAACTTGTCCCACAACACTGTGCATGCCTGGTATGTGGCCTGACCGACCGAAAAGAGATTGTTAATATTATTGTTTTGAGTTTATATTTAACTCAAATGCAACGAGCCCGCCGGTTGGTTGAGGCCACGCCGGGGGGACGATCTGTCCGGGATTCAAAGGGTCGATTCTAAATATCATCCTCAGTCTAGGACCTAGATCTAGGATTAGGCATTAGGCCTATGGGGGGATAATATTACTTATTATTAAGGCTACTGTTTGTTCAGTTTATTGTTTAAGCTTACCTTCTTTAATCTAAAAATGCCTAACCATTGGTTCTACAGTTTAGTTAAGGTTGTCCTTTTTCTAGACCTAGCTCTAGATCTAAATCTAGAAAATTATTATTTTCAAAAGAAAAGTGAAAGTAGGCCTACGAAAATAAAACAATAGGTTACAGAGCTACCAGATTGGCAACTAGACTAGATCTAGATCTGGATCTTAAAAAAAAAAATAGGGGGCTAAATTATTTTAGGTCTTACAATTTTTAACAGAAATGAAAGCAGTAATAAAGCAGGCCTAAGTAAAGTTTGACTTAATCAGTAAATAAATAGAATCTATATAGATCTATATTCTAGATCTAGATAATATACCAATAACAATCATAATAGATCTAATTAATATAATTATGTAATATGATCGGCCTCTGCGGGAAAGTCACAAAGAGAAAAGTAAAAGCAGTTTCAACATCAACATTTAACTAAAATTTAGTTGTACTGTTATTTTATTTTTATTTTGTTTTCCTTTTTATCTGTGTCGTGAACACACATTTTATTTTCCGTAAAACAATTTTTTTTCTTCTTAGAAAGCACAATATTGACTTTTTATACATATTTTTCCCTGGCAATTAGATTCCAGGATTTTTAATAAAAATAAAATGTAGGCCAACTGGACTTTGATAACAGTGGTAACATATTGCTAAGACTAAGACCAAGTAAAAATTGATAGTTGATTTCCTTTACAATAAATTGATCGAATTTGCATAACCTAATAATTTAGATTCTAGATCTATAATCAAAATAAATGGCTGAATTTGATGCTGAACTTCGTTATGGAATTATGTACTATGTATTACCTGTAATAGTTTTATTCTATTGTGTGTATCATCTTAAAAGCAAGATTAAGAAAGCAAAAATAGAAGCTTGGTGTTTGAACTTCTTTTGTGGGTGGGTTCACAGAAAATTTTGTGATAACGAAAAGAGACTATTATTCCATCAAATGATCGAATTAAAAGAGAAAGCTAAGAGTCCGTTGCAAATTTTAGAAATTGGAGTTGGAAGTGGAATGAATTTTAAATTTTATCCCAGAGGGAGTCATTTAACATGTGTTGACCCTAACCCTTTTCATGAAGCATACATACATACAAATCTAAAGAAAGACAATAATCATTTGAATTTCAAAGGGTTTATTAAGAGTTTTGCAGAAAATATGCCTAAAGTGGAAAGCAATTCATATGATGTAGTTGTATGCACTCTTACTTTATGCACTGTTAGAAACCCAACTGCAGTGCTGGGTGAAATTAAAAGAGTTCTCAAACCAGTGAGTATTTACTACATGGATTCATATTTTAACTCAAACGCAAAACAGGTTAAATTATTCTAATAAACAATATCATAATTTCCAAATTTTATACCAATTTATATCAATACTGGTACACGGGTATTAAACTCCATCTCCAGCAGAGTTTCTTTCAGACATTTTTTTCTGTGATGGGGGAGGGCACTTACTAATTTACTTAAATTTAAGATTTTTTCTATTTTGTCAGGGGGCAGTGGATGTGTTGGTTGGGGGGGGGGGGGGGGGGCGCAATATCTCCAGTTCTAAGACAATCATAAAAAAAAAATGGTGTAAAAAGTAAAGTTTGTGTAATGTCAACAGAAATATTGTGTCGATTTCCATGTCCAGCTACCTGAACTTTCCCCAACTTGAGTCAGATACCCATCCCAGCTGGGTATACTCAGCCTGTGATCTAACTCAAAGACTTTTGGGTTAGTAATTATGAACATTACTGTATTCATCAAATCAAGCAGCAACATGTGGGCAAGGTCTTATATGTCCTTTTCTATGTAATCAAAAGTGATTCACATTATTAAAATTAAATAGCAAGTTGCATGCATCTTTTCAAACAAAAGTGGACTGCTTGAACCACTGGACGTAGTGGTTGATCTACAGCTAAAGTAAAACTTCATAAAGACTATTTTGAATTTCTTAATATTTTTTTTTATCAGCAACAATAATGCACAAGAGCTGGAATTGTCAATATTATTACTTAAACTCTTGAGTTTAAGTTAGGGTTAGGGGATCATGTGTAAAAATCACACCCCCTCTCCCTGTTACAATACGAGATGAGGATGGAGGCCGACTTTGTATGACAATGTGGATCTATAGACAATGGCAATCTGATATGAATGACTGAACAGGACAGCATTGGTTCATTCCATAGTTTGTTTTACAGCTAAATACACAGGGACGACCACTTTTACATCTTAAACGAAGACGACTATATTCACGACGACAGACAAACACCTCTACACCCTAGCACAACATGACGAAGACTGATCTAATCTTTTCCCTCAGCAAATATATCCTACTCTCACATGTCACATCCTTACATGCCTCATCACAATCTTTTATAAATCATTCTACAACATACGTACTCTCATACCTTTGCAATATCTAAGATACCATTCATAACACTCACAGTTGTCACAAAAAACAGATCTCCCTGTCCAAATACTTACCCCACACCTACCACCCTACCCCTTAAAAGTGCAATTTTATTTTTTTAAACTGATCTCTTTCTAAATAATTTCTAAAATATTAACTGAGTTTGTTCATCAATAAGTATACTGATAATTTTTTATTATAATTTACAAAAAGTCTTTAAAAACGCAAAATACTGATTAATTCTCAAACATTATTGTTTAAAATTAAATGCAAAAGTATGTTGTCACACTTTCTGACCACCCCTACACACAAAAGGAGTGTGATGTAATTTATGGACAACCACTAATCAATTACTTAAATGAGCAGGGTAAAACAAATGATTTTCCAATCTTCCAGGGAGGAACATTTTTCTACATGGAACATGTTGCTGGACCAAGAGGATCATTTGTTAGATGGTTTCAAAATAAACTTCAGTATATTTGGCCTTACTTCAGTGGAGGATGCAATATTAATAGAGAAACATGGACACACCTGGATAACTCTGGTTTTAGTAAAGTTTCTTACCGCCATTATTCTGTCAACACTTGGGTGGCTTTCTTTGCTAAACATTTATTATATGGCACAGCAGTTAAGTAATGCATGATTTCTTTTGTATACATTGATATTTTTTTTTATGGACAACACAAAACTAAGCAAATATTTATTTTCCATAATCTTAATTTTTGATAAACAACATGTGATGTATTCCTATTTTTTCTTTTTGTGTAAATAAAGCAAATACCAGTACATTTTTAAAAATCTTTATTATTGCATAGTTTTTTACTAGGGTTCATCAATAAATGACCCACTCATACTCATAGGGGAATGGTGAGTCCCACGTATGTGATGAGGGTGAGAGGCAGTTAAGAAAGTGACAACAAAGTTACATTTTTTTAAAAGTATTTTTAAAATGAACTTAAGCATTTGTTTTTTAAATATTTTTTTATTTATTTTTATAAATTGTTTTAAAAACTGACAATTGAATCTAATTTAATCCAGATTTTCCTAAAAAGTTGTGTACTAAATTGTAATTTCCTGTCAAAGGGAAACTACTCAGCAAATATTCTCAGCAAAAAAAAACCATCCTCACTTGGTCATATCTCTTAAGAAAAATAAAAGATAAGGAGATGATGAGCTAAAGTGTGACCAATTTTAGAGAGGTTGAGGGGTTGACATTTTGTGATGACTCCTCATACTCAAAAAAGAAAGCTCACAGTTACAGATAGGAATCTAATTAATCAATTTTTTTTAGAGCCATCACTTTTATGTCATATTGTAAAATAAACCAAATTTAATATTAATTATAAGCATTAATTTTATTTTTATTTATGCTTTCACAATGTCTAAACTTTCACTTGTAGCAATAACATTGTAATGAATTTATTTGTGAAGCAAAATTTAATTAGCATCGGTCAAGTATATGCAAATATGTGTACAAAAATGTTTAATGTGTCACAATAGAGTAAAATGTCAGTAACATCTTATTTAAAGCGTGATATTCTGGAATGCTATTTAATAAGTATTTAAATGAGGCATTTTATTTGAAGAATAAAAAATTCATAAACAATATAAAAAATTATTAAGTAATTGTTTTATATTTTCATTTAATTGAGGACAACCA
>NW_026733162.1:0-114168 GCF_028476545.2 Physella acuta
TCACCTCGCCAATATATTCCTCACCTCGCCAATATATTCCTTACCTCGCCAATGTATTTCTCACCTCACCAATGTATCCATCACCTCACCAATGTAGTTCTCACCTCACCAATGTATCCATCACCTCACCAATGTATCCATCACCTCACCAATGTATCCATCACCTCACCAATGTATTCATCACCTCACCAATGTATCCATCACCTCACCAATGTATCCATCACCTCACCAATGTATCCATCACCTCACCATTGTATCCATCACCTCACCAATGTATCCATCACCTCACCAATGTATCCATCACCTCACCAATGTATCCATCACCTCACCAATGTATCCATCACCTCACCAATGTATCCATCACCTCACCAATATATTCCTCACCTCACCAATATATTCCTCACCCTGACCTCACCAATGTATTTCTCCAGCTCACACAACTGGAACGCCCTGTTCCTGGGCGCCAACGCAGTGGCTGATGCCATGGCACAGAAGTATCACACAGACAAAAGTAATATTCTAGATGACGTAAGTCTCTGTTTTATTTATATAGTGGAACCTCGCTTTGAAAGTAATTTTGTCTTTCTTCAAGATGCCACACTGTTGTGGTTAATTCTTTGCCTGTCTTATGCCACTTTTATAATTATGATATTTATGTCCTGTATGACACCATTTTTATAATTATGATATTTATGTCCTGTATGACACCATTTTTATAATTATGATATTTATGTCCTGTAGGACACCAGAGGCAGTGTTGGAGTCAGGCTGGCTTTGGGTGAGACACAAATCATCAACGAGACCAGGGAATTTCTCATTTCTAACGGAGTGGCTCTAGACAGCTTTAGTCAGGTCAGTAGCTCTAGACAGCTTTAGTCAGGTCAGTAGCTCTAGACAGTCAGGTCAGTAGCTCTAGACAGTCAGGTCAGTAGCTCTAGACAGCTTTAGTCAGGTCAGTAGCTCTAGACAGTCAGGTCAGTAGCTCTAGACAGCTTTAGTCAGGTCAGTAGCTCTAGACAGTCAGGTCAGTAGCTCTAGACAGCTTTAGTCAGGTCAGTAGCTCTAGACAGTCAGGTCAGTAGCTCTAGACAGCTTTAGTCAGGTCAGTAGCTCTAGACAGTCAGGTCAGTAGCTCTAGACAGCTTTAGTCAGGTCAGTAGCTCTAGACAGTCAGGTCAGTAGCTCTAGACAGTCAGGTCAGTAGCTCTAGACAGTCAGGTCAGTGGCTCTAGACAGCTTTAGTCAGGTCAGTAGCTCTAGACAGTCAGGTCAGTAGCTCTAGACAGTCAGGTCAGTAGCTTTAGACAGCTTTAGTCAGGTCAGTAGCTCTAGACAGTCAGGTCAGTAGCTCTAGACAGTCAGGTCAGTAGCTCTAGACAGTCAGGTCAGTAGCTCTAGACAGTCAGGTCAGTGGCTCTAGACAGTCAGGTCAGTAGCTCTAGACAGGTCAGTAGCTCTAGACAGTCAGGTCAGTAGCTCTAGACAGTCAGGTCAGTGGCTCTAGACAGTCAGGTCAGTAGCTCTAGACAGTCAGGTCAGTAGCTCTAAACAGGTTAGTAGCTCTAGACAGTCAGGTCAGTAGCTCTAGACAGTCAGGTCAGTGGCTCTAGACAGTCAGGTCAGTAGCTCTAGACAGCTTTAGTCAGGTCTAGCTCTAGACAGTCAGGTCAGTAGCTCTAGACAGTCAGGTCAGTAGCTCTAGACAGTCAGGTCAGTAGCTCTAGACAGTCAGGTCAGTAGCTCTAGACAGTCAGGTCAGTAGCTCTAGACAGTCAGGTCAGTAGCTCTAGACAGTCAGGTCAGTAGCTCTAGACAGTCAGGTCAGTAGCTCTAGACAGTCAGGTCAGTAGCTCTAGACAGTCAGGTCAGTAGCTCTAGACAGTCAGGTCAGTAGCTCTAGACAGTCAGGTCAGTAGCTCTAGACAGTCAGGTCAGTGGCTCTAGACAGTCAGGTCAGTAGCTCTAGACAGGTCAGAGGCTCTAGACAGTCAGGTCAGTAGCTCTAGACAGTCAGGTCAGTAGCTCTAGACAGTCAGGTCAGTAGCTCTAGACAGTCAGGTCAGTAGCTCTAGACAGTCAGGTCAGTAGCTCTAGACAGTCAGGTCAGTAGCTCTAGACAGTCAGGTCAGTAGCTCTAGACAGTCAGGTCAGTAGCTCTAGACAGTCAGGTCAGTAGCTCTAGACAGTCAGGTCAGTAGCTCTAGACAGTCAGGTCAGTAGCTCTCGACAGTCAGGTCAGTGGCTCTAGACAGTCAGGTCAGTAGCTCTAGACAGTCAGGTCAGTAGCTCTAGACAGTCAGGTCAGTAGCTCTAGACAGTCAGGTCAGTAGCTCTAGACAGTCAGGTCAGTAGCTCTAGACAGTCAGGTCAGTGCTTCTAGACAGTCAGGTCAGTAGCTCTAGACAGTCAGGTCAGTAGCTCTAGACAGTCAGGTCAGTAGCTCTAGACAGTCAGGTCAGTAGCTCTAGACAGTCAGGTCAGTAGCTCTAGACAGTCAGGTCAGTAGCTCTAGACAGTCAGGTCAGTAGCTCTAGACAGTCAGGTCAGTAGCTCTAGACAGTCAGGTCAGTGGCTCTAGACAGTCAGGTCAGTAGCTCTAGACAGTCAGGTCAGTAGCTCTAGACAGTCAGGTCAGTAGCTCTAGACAGTCAGGTCAGTGGCTCTAGACAGTCAGGTCAGTAGCTCTAGACAGTCAGGTCAGTAGCTCTAGACAGCTTTAGTCAGGTCAGTAGCTCTAGACAGCTTTAGTCAGGTCAGTAGCTCTAGACAGCTTTAGTCAGGTCAGTAGCTTTAGATAGCTTTAGTCAGGTCAGTAGCTCTAGACAGCCAGGTCAGTAGCTCTAGACAGTCAGGTCAGTAGCTTTAAAGACAACTTTATTCATGTCAATAGCTCCAATAGTTTCCGTCAAGTCAAGTAACTAAGACAGCTTTTACCATCAACAACTTCCTGATACTGACTCTCCCCCAATACAACAAACTCCACAACCTGCTTTATCAACCCACCACCACCTGTCCATAACCATTGAACTTTTGTCTCTCTATACCAGGCCGCAGGGGCCAGAAGCAAGACGGTCATCCTGGTGAAAAACTTGCCCCTGGGGGTGACCACGGATGAACTGAGAGACATATTCAACAAGTACGGGTCAGTGAACCGCGTCGTCCTGCCCCCCACCGGCATCACGGCCATTGTTGAGTACCTGGAGCCATCAGAGGCCAGACAAGGTTTCATGAAGCTCAACTTCTCCAAGGTGAGAACTGTACTCATAGCTGTTTAAAGCATGTTAGCTACTGCAGACAATAACAGCTCAGCTGTTGTTGTCTGTGTAGCTATGGCAGACAATAGCTGTTGTAAGTCTGTGTAGCTATGGCAGACATTTGTTCATGAAGCTCAACTTCTCCAAGGTGAGAACTGTACTTCTTAGCTGTTGTAAGTCTGTGTAGCTATGGCAGACATTTGTTCATGAAGCTCAACTTCTCCAAGGTGAGAACTGTACTTCTTAGCTGTTGTAAGTCTTTTTAGCTATGGCAGACAATAGCTGTTGTAAGTCTGTGTAGCTATGGCAGACAATAGCTGTTGTAAGTCTGTGTAGCTATGGTAGACAATAGCTGTTGTAAGTCTGTGTAGCTATGGCAGACAATAGCTGTTGTAAGTCTGTGTAGCTATGGTAGACAATAGCTGCCTAAACTCTGTGTAGCTATGGCAGACAATAGCTGTTGTAAGTCTGTGTAGCTATAGTAGACAATAGCTGTTGTAAGTCTGTGTAGCTATGGCAGACAATAGCTGTTGTAAGTCTGTGTAGCTATGGTAGACAATAGCTGCCTAAACTCTGTGTAGCTATGTCTGACAATAGCTGTTGAGAATATGAAAATGACATGTAACACAAGCTTTTGTACAAGTCACTTTGTTGGTAAATTTTAAATCTGCTCTTCAAAAGTGTTCATTTGGTGTTTCACTAGTCATGTAAGCTAGAAACTGTATATTTAATGTCAGGCTAGTCTATAGTGCCAGAAACTATAGTGCTTATGTTGTCTCCATTAGCCAATTAATTAAAGCTAATCTGTACATTTAATGTCAGGCTAGTTTATAGCTTTTAGGTTGTCTCCATTAGCCAGTTAATTAAAGCTATTCTGTACATTTAATGTCATGGTAGTCTATAGTGCTAGATACTATAGTGCTTATGTTGTCTCCATTAACCAGCGGTATTCTGTACATTTAATGTCATGGTAGTCCATAGTGCTAGAAACTATAGTGCTTATGTTGTCTCCATTAGCCAGTCAATTAAAGCTATTCTGTACATTTAATGTCTGGATAGTCCATAGTGCTTGAAACTATAATGCTTATGTTGTCTCCATTACCCAACCAATCTTGATGCAAACCTCATCCCCATTTCTCTGTATTTCAGTTTCGCTCCATTCCCCTCTACCTGGAGTGGGCCCCCATGACTGTATTTGTCAAACCTGCAGCGCCCAGTCAGGAGAAGAAAGAAGACAACTCAGAGGAGGGTGGCAGGGAGGAAGAAAAGAAAGCCACGTCTAGTCAGGAGGAGAAAACAGAAGAGGTAAATCACAGTTTTAGTTCTCTGGGTGAGGTGAGTGTGGGATGTTCCTGATTCTACCTCATCTTTTCATCTATGCATATTTTTATAACTAGCATATCTCATCACCAATGTTCCCTCTTAGCTGCGCTGCCGCACAATAGTTTTGAGCTGCTGCGCAGTGATTTTGTAAAATAAATATATCCTTGTATAAGACTTTTAGAACAGCGCACACAAAAAATAAATTTTGCACACTAGCTTTTCCCCCTTAGAGGGAATATTGCTCATCACATGTACATAAAACCAAACCTTACTCATATTTCTAGTCCCTGCATTGAATTCGTCAACATGATAATTAATCATTTTTAATTTAAATTTAATTCCTGTTTTTGTGTGTTATTTTTATTAATATTTATGTTACCAGTTTTATAACTATTTTGACGTTAACAAATAAATATTTACCATCAAACTAATATCGTCCAACTAATTTCTTCCAGAAAGCTAATGATGAGGAAGTTCCTGAAGAGGAGGCCACTATTTTTGTTAAAAACTTGAACTTCTCCACAACAGATGAACAGCTATTAGAGGTGAGTTCTCATAACAAACTTTTCAAAGTTTAATTGTTGATATAATCTTTAATTATTTTTTTATGGCCGGTCATTCAAAAATATGTTCCCTTTTCTTTTACCAGCTATTTTGTCTCAGGTTTGTGGACTAAAGTTTTTTATCCGTTCAATTAACATAGGAACAATAATTGAAGTTTGTTTTACAATTTTTTCTCAGCATTTCAAAGCAATAGGCAACATTTATTCAGCCACAGTGTCTAAGAAAAAAGATGCCAAAAAGCCAGGTTTGTTTGTTCTATTTACTTCATGCTATCAACTTTTACACCTCATCTCTATTGTCCATTTTACTGTTATCATCTTTTTTTTGTCCAATTAAATTATCATCTTTTTAGGCCACATCCAAATTGGCCAATTTACTGTTAACATTTTAGACCATATCTATATTGTCCAATATACTGTTATCATTTTAGACCATATCTATATTGTCCAATATGCTGTTATCATATTAGACCATATCTATATTGTCCAATATACTGTTATCATTTTAGACCATATCTATATTGTCCAATATACTGTTATCATTTTAGATAATATCTATATTGTCCAATATACTGTTATCATTTTAGACCATATCTATATTGTCCAATATACTGTTATCATTTTAGACCATATCTATATTGTCCAATATTCTGTTATCATTTTAGACCATATCTGTATTGTCCAATATACTGTTATCATTTTAGACCATATCTATATTGTCCAATATACTGTTATCATTTTAGACCATATCTATATTGTCCAATATGCTGTTATCATTTTAGATAATATCTATATTGTCCAATATGCTGTTATCATTTTAGATAATATCTATATTGTCCAATATGCTGTTATCATTTTAGATAATATCTATATTGTCCAATATACTGTTATCATCATTGTAAAAAAATGTTTTGTCCAATTTGATTGTTACTGTTTTCATCAAAGTTCAAACCTTTATACAATAGACTAATTATTTAGACCAAATCATTATGGTCCAATTTACTGTTTAGGTCTCCACTTTACTGTCCAATTTGTTATGCGTGTTTTTATTTATCAACACATCTACGGTATCTGACTCTGACTAAAAATGATTTTTTCATTGAATTTGTTCAGGTGAACTCCTGTCCATGGGCTATGGTTTTGTTCAGTTCATGAAGAAAACAGACGCGAAAGAAGCCTTGAAACAGCTACAGAACTCGATGTTGGATGGTCACAATCTGGAACTAAAGATCTCAAACAGGACGTCACAGTGAGTGGACCCTATTTTATATGTTGTTTGTATGTTTATGTGTCTGTGTGTTGTTTTAGTAGTGGTTGGGTGTTTACTTATTTTTTATACTAGTTTTTATAGTGTTTGTATGTTAATTTACTGTATTGCTATAAATTTTAAATATTTATTTACACTACCCATGTATTTATTCATATAGTTTGTTTATTTATTGTGTGCGTGTTTTTTTTTATATTGTACATAAGTCAATTATCAAGTGATATTGCATTGGTTTATTTTGTCAAGTGAATGACATTTAACCTTTGAACTATATTTAACCTTTCCCCAGTCAGGTCACAGGTCGTCAGAAACAGGCAGAAACCAAACAGAAATCCACCAAAATTTTGGTCAGGAATATTCCATTTGAAGCCAAGAAAAAAGAAATTGAAGAGTTATTCAAGTGAGTGGCATAGCAATCAAAGTTCTCTAGCTGTAAGTGGCATAGCAATCAAAGTTCTCTGGCTGTAAGTGGCATAGCAATCAAAGTTCTCTAGGTGTAAGTGGCATAGCAATCAAAGTTCTCTGGCTGTAAGTGGCATAACAGTCAAAGTTCTCTAACTGTAAGTGGCATAGCAAACAAAGTTCTCTGGCTGTAAGTGGCATAGCAATCAAAGTTCTCTAGCTGTAAGTGGCATAGCAATCAAAGTTCTCTAGGTGTAAGTGGCATAGCAATCAAAGTTCTCTAGCTGTAAGTGGCATAGCAATCAAAGTTCTCTAGCTGTAAGTGGCCTAGCAATCAAAGTTCTCTAACTGTAAGTGGCATAGCAATCAAAGTTCTCTTACTGTAAGTGGCATAGCAATCAAAGTTCTCTAGGTGTAAGTGGCATAGCAATCAAAGTTCTCTGGCTGTAAGTGGCATAGCAGTCAAAGTTCTCTAACTGTAAGTGGCATAGCAAACAAAGTTCTCTGGCTGTAAGTGGCATAGCAATCAAAGTTCTCTAGCTGTAAGTGGCATAGCAATCAAAGTTCTCTGGCTGTAAACATGCTTCAAATTCAAAGCATCTCTCACAGAAGTCACTCTGTGGTAACTTTGGCTTGTGGCCTCACCTACTGCAAGAGTTTACAATCTCATTGTCCCTGTGCCTCCATTTGAAAACCCCCAAATATATGTGATCTGAGTATGTAGCCCACACTGGACATGCTGATACTAAATCAATGATAAAGTAATCATTGTTGAAAAAGGTAGAATTAAAGTGAATTGGTTTATTGTCTGGGTAAAGTGAAACATAAATGGAGCTGATATAAGGTGAGAGGGGGGTGTGCTAGGTGGCTCTTTGCTTTGCAATGGTAATAATAATGATATCAAATTAACTTTTTTTTTGGTCTAGCTGCATTTAAAAACTACAAGTTAATTACATCACCCAATCAAATTAAAATCTAGCTGCATTTTTAAAATCTAGAGAGATTTTACATAAACTTTTGTGTTCAACAAGTCGGTTCCAACCAGCAAATTCATGAAACTTGAACTTTCTGATGTCAACAAATAGAAGTTTTACACAGCTGATAGTTTTCTAATTCGACTAGAGTCAAATAATAATTGTATGTTTTATGAAGTACAAAGGTTAATACCATCATGTAATAAGCATAACACTCATGGTCAATAAACAACAATTTCCATTTTTTTTCTTCTTTAGTAAGTTTGTCAGTATTTTTAAACAGTTTTGTTGGGAAAAAAACATAGGTTAACTCCCCTAGTTATTTTGTATACTATACATGGGAAGTAGCCAACACAGATGCTAAACAATTCTTGCTGCAATCCATTTCCTTTAACATAACACATCAGTATGGAGAATATTGCCTCCATTACGCTACTGGGAAGTTAAATAAACACTAGGGGGATGGCAACTAGGTATATAGATATCATGTTTAATCAATTTATAAATGTTTACATTTTTTAAGTAGAATCTAGTAGAAAAAAGAATTACGCACTAAATGAACTGCAAATGATGTGTGTATAATAGTGTGGAACATTAGTACTTTGAAAAGAAAAACATATTAATTTTCCAAGAGTGAAAAAAATAATCTAATTAAGTATTGTTTTATGTTACAATATATATCTTCAAGTCTTGACCTATGTAAAAAGTCCGGTCCGGTAGAAGAGTATGACAGACGATACACAGAGGAATCAAGTTAAAAATAAATTTTATATGCGTTTTTTTTTCTTTTTCTTTTTAGAAATCGGAAATAGCATAAAGTACTACTATCAGTCACCAGTAATGACTCAAAACTTTGATAGAAAAAAGAGAATTATATCTTTTATTTATATGAATGTGAAGTTGTGTTTACCAGTCATAAACAGTAGGCTACTCAAGTTATAGGCTTTTGAAAAACTAAAAGTAGAATAAGTTTCACTTCCTGTTACCAGAAATCACTGAAAAGTTGATACAGAACTACAAATTTGATATGATATTTATATATGTTATTTCCTCAACCTAGCTGTAATGGTACTCCTCAATGTACCAATGTAGTGATTGTGTTGGTACATTTTTGTACAAATGTTTGTGTTCATAATTAACCATCTTTGTAACATTTGTACTTGTGATTTTTTTTTTTAATTTGTACATTTTGTACATATGTTTATACATGCATAAAATATGTTTGGATAAGTTGATACATGTTTGTAAAGATGTTTGTACCCAATGTGTATTTCTAACCATTTTTATAAAGATGTTTGTATTCATGTTTGTAGCCCAAGTTTGTAAAGATGTATGTACCCAATGTTTTTCTAAACCATGTTTGTACCCATGTTTTGCAGGGTGTTTGGTGAACTGAAGTTTGTACGTCTGCCCAAGAAACTGGGAGGGACAGGCCCACACAGGGGCTTTGCTTTTGTTGACTTTGTCACTAAGGAAGATGCCAAGGTAGGCGGGCTGATTGCTTGATTGGCAGTTCTCTCAGACAACAGCATCATTGTCTGCCTTTAATTGTTTTTTTACACGCCAGCACAACACACCCATATAGCACATCTCTATTATACGCACTCTACATATTTATTATTAAACACCTATATCACACAGTTGTATTATACAACAGCCCTACATACATATATTACACCTCTGTATTCTACAATTGCATTACAACTATATTACACCTCTGTATTCTACAATTGCATTACCACTATACTACACCTCTGTATTCTACAATTGCATTACACCTATATTACACCTCTGTATTCTACAATTGCATTACACTTATATTACACCTCTGTATTCTACATTGCATTACACCTATATTATTACACCTCTGTATTCTACAATTGCATTACACCTATATTACACCTCTGTATTCTACAATTGCATTACACCTATATTACACCTCTGTATTCTACAATTGCATTACACCTATAATACACCTCTGTATTCTTCAATTGCATTACACCTATATTACACCTCTGTATTCTACAATTGCATTACACCTATATTACACCTCTGTATTCTACAATTGCATTACACCTCTGTATTCTACAATTGCATTACACCTATATTACACCTCTGTATTCAACAATTGCAAGACACCTATATTACACCTCTGTATTCTACAATTGCATTACACCTATATTACACCTCTGTATTCTACAATTGCATTACACCTATATTACACCTCTGTATTCTACAATTGCATTACACCTATATTACACCTCTGTATTCTACAATTACATTACACCTATATTACACCTCTGTATTCTACTATTACATTACAGAGAGCTTTCAGCGCCCTCTGTCATTCTACTCATCTTTACGGGCGTCGCCTGGTTCTGGAGTGGGCAGAGGTGGAGGAGAGCCTGGACGACCTCAGGAGGAAAACTGCCCAGCATTTTAGTGATGGTAGGTGGATGGTAGGTTTAGTGATGGTAAGTTTGGTGATGGTAGGTGGATGGTAGGTTTAGTGATGTCAAGTGGATGGTAGGTTTTAGTGCTGGTAGGTGGTTGGTCAGTTTAGTGATGGTAGGTTTAGTGGTGGTAAGTGGAGGTAAGGTTTAGTGATGGTAGGTTGATGGTAGGTTTAGTGATGTCAAGTGGATGGTAGGTTTTAGTGCTGGTAGGTGGTTGGTCAGGTTTAGTGATGGTAGGTTTAGTGATGGTAAGTGGATGGTAGGTTTGGTGATGGTAAGTGGATGGTAGGTTTGGTGATGGTAAGTGGATGGTAGGTTAAGTGCTGGTAGGTGGATGGTCAGTTTTGTAATGGTAGTTGGATGGTTTTGTGGATGGTAGTTGGATGGTCAGTTTCATGATGGTAAGTGGGTGGTAGGTTTAATGATGGTAGGTGTATGGTCAGTGTTGTGATTTTTTTACTGTTATGATGGTTATTGCCCCTATCAAAGTATGAAGCAAATAGTCCTAACTGAAAAAGATAATCAAAATGACTGGATAAAGAAAATCAATTTTGTTTCAGATGGGCCAAAAAGAAAAGTCACAAAATCAAGTTTACTGGAGGAGTTACAATCATAAACAACCTGACATTACATATGAAATAATTTTACCACACAACTAAGCTGTTTGTTGCATTAATTTTTAATGTATGTAGTGTTGTCTTTTTTCTTACTCAGACATGCAAGCTACTTTGGTGTTGGCTGGATGTGTGAGGGGGGGGGGGTGAGTTGGAGTCTCAAACTTATGTATCTATTTCATAAAAATTTTAAGATTGTATAATTTTAGTTTTCAAGACACATAGAAGGGGTCCGCATGGTCGGGCCAGTAAAGCTTATGGATGGTATACTGAAAAGTCCCAAGTTCAAACCCCCAAAAAAAAGGGGCTTGATAGCTGGGGACAGCAACCCACCTAGGAGAGACAACTCCAAAATCAAACTGCTGCCTTGTAGTTTATTTTTGGGTTGACAATAAAAAGCTGGGTCAAGACAGAGTCAACAGCTATATGGTGCATAACATGCTGCGTATGGTACATAACATGTTGCCATATGGTGCATAACATGTTGCGTATGGTACATAACATGTGTATGGTACATAACATGTTGCGTATGGTACATAACATGCGTATGGTACATAACATGTTGCGTATGGTACATAACATGTTGCCATATGGTGCATAACATGTTGCGTATGGTACAAAGCATGTTGCCATATGGTGCATACAGTAGCGGGGGGGGGGGGGACATATGTCCCCGGACGCCGACCTTAGGGGGCGCCAAAATGGGTTAAAAAAAATAAATTGAAAGGTTGAGGGGGGTGCAAATTGAAAGTTTGAGGGGGGTGCAAATCGAAAGTTTGAGGGGGGGGGGGTGCAAATCGACAATGTTGCCATATGGTGCATAACATGTTGCGTATGGTGCATAACATGTTGTGTATGGTGCATAACATGTTGCCATATGGTGCATCATATGGTGCATAACATGTTGCGTATGGTGCATAACATGTTGCCATATGGTGCATAACATGTTGCGTATGGTGCATAACATGTTGCGTATGGTACAAAGCATGTTGCCATATGGTGCATAACATGTTGCGTATGGTACAAAGCATGTTGCGTATGGTGCATAACATGTTGCTTATGGTACAAAGCATGTTGCCATATGGTGCATACAGTAGCGGGGGGGACATATGTCCCCGGGCGCCGACCTTAGGGGGCGCCAAAATGGGTTGGAAAAATAAATTGAAAGGTTGAGGGGGGTGCAAATCGAAAGTTTGAGGGGGGGGGGTGCAAATCGAAAGTTTGAGGGGGGGGGGGGGGTGCAAATCGAAAAGATTGTCCCCGGGCGCCGGGAAGGGTCGCTTCGCATCTGGGTGCATAACATGTTGCGTATGGTGCATAACATGTTGCCATATGGTGCATAACATGTTGCCATATGTTGCATAACATGTTGCCATGTTATACTTAATTGTGTTGGAGGGGACAAATGAGTAGAAGCACTTGTCAACTAAACAAAAGGTTTATTTTACTTACATATTTTAGTGCATTTAGAGTATGATATTAATATTCTAAAATTGTTTAATTTAGTACTGTTTCGAACTTAAGTCTTTCAGACAACGCTGTCCCCTAGTCAAAAATATAAACAGTCCCAACACACCAAACCTGAGTTACCCATAAAGCCCTGCCAATATCCCATTACCTGTCAATCTGTCAAGTACCTATTCTATCAAGTACCTATTCTATCCCCAATGAACAGGGTTTCTTTCAGACATTTTTGGGAGGAAGGTGGGGTATTGGCTAAAGTATAAACTTCCTATATAAATGTAAAAAAAAAATTCCTACTTTTTCAGGTGGCCAGGAGGTGTGCCCCCCCCACCCCTCTCCTGGAGAGATATCTAAAAGAACCCCCACACCCCCCTCTCCTGGAGAGATATGAGCGCCTGCCAACAGGGCGTGTAGCCTCCCAATTCCAATTGTTAGCTAAAACTACGTGTTTAATCTGGTGAACAATGAACGCAGATGTTACACGCAATGGCGGAAATCGCTTTTTAATTGTTTAGTTTAGAATAGAAGCTAGATTACATCGCAACTAATGACATTTCGGCTGTTCAATATGTGTCTGTCCGACCCCCCCCCCCCCCACCCCCGTTTGATTACGTGTTAGTGTTTAGAATATGTTCCTTTTGTATGCGACTCTTAATGAACATTATGTAAATTGGAGCAGATCGAATAACTTTCAGCTTACGATTGCTAAATTAAAAGTCGCTAGTTCGGACCCTGGGCTCGAGTCTGTAGGATACCCCTGAGTCCACTCAGCTCTGGTAAGTACCTGACTCACGTTTGGGAAAGTCAAGCGTCACAGTGCTGACCAGATTATCCCCCGTATAGTTACAAAATTCTGACCCCCCCCCCCCTTTTTTTCTCCGTTATGAAGCACATCGCAAACCAATCTGAAACCCCCAATCCCCACCCCTCCCATCACCATGTACCACATCGTCACAAAATTCTGAACCCCCCCCCCACACACACACCCCACTCCACACCCTCCCACCTCCATGTACCACATCGTCATAAAATCCTGACCCTCCCCCCCCCCCCACTCACACACACACCCTTATCCCACCCTTGTTTCACTTAACGAACGATCATTTACCGTCGCTAGGCATCACACATCTAATTAACCCCCCCTCCCCTTTTACCACACACACACACTACCACCCATGGTCTTTTTCTCTCTCCCCCCCCCCCCCCCCCCCACACACACCCTCTGTAAAACGAGAGGAAATTACAAGACATAAAAAATTTCATAAATATTTAACTTCAGACGCCAGTATGTTGATCACGGCGCTAATTAGCAGACGATCGCTCCTTTTGATGTCCTGGTGTTTTTTATTTTTTTTTAACCTAATCGTCTGCTGGTGGTGAGAGAACAGTCACGTGGTTGGTTAGTTAAGCAGGGAGCGGTGGCTGGGATTAAGGATCACGTTTGGCGTGATCCAGTGTGACGTGACACTTGGTTCAGCTTTCGTGACTCCAGGGAAATCAACGTCTGCTTTGTTGAAGGGAGTGGGGGGGGGGGGGGGAGATTATCAGGGTTAAACCTATTTTCAAAGAGGGGGGGGGGGGTGGTAGACATTGGCTATCTTCGTGGAAAGTCTAGCTATAATTTGGTGGGGAGGGGGGGGGGGGGCGTTGTGTTGAGTGGGATGTGTTTTTTTGTGAGGGTTCAGGGTCTATCAAATGGTCAGAATTTATAGACAGTGGACACAATCAAAACTGACACGGTGGGTTGTTGTTCACTGTATCCCGTGTGAGAGAGTTGGTGGTTGTTTTGTGTTGTGTCTGATAAAAAAAAATTTCAGCATCTCTTAGGAAATTGTTAGGTTATGATTCGTTTATTCTTTTGTTTTTCTTCTATTATTTCATGAACGCAGGCAACAGGTTGCTTTCCACCTAGTGTCCTACAGGACAAGGAAAAAAATGTCTTCACTCATTGAGCAAACAAAATGTCCAGGTTATGAGGCCTACGACAACATGTCCCTGTTTTTAAGACTTCTTGTTCATTTTTGTCAGCCACATAAAATTTGAACATCTTCCTATCAACCACAAATTAACCTTATTTCACTTATTCCTTTGTGGCCCCTGGGGAGCAAAGGGCTGCAACCACACCTCTCCTGTGGAGCAAAGGGCTGCAACCACACCTCTCCTAGGGAGCAAAGGGCTGCAACCACACCTCTCCTGGGGAGCAAAGGGCTGTAACCACACTTCTCCTGAGGAGCAAAGGGCTGTAACCACACCTCTCCTGAGGAGCAAAGGGCTGCAACCACACCTCTCCTGTGGAGCAAAGGGCTGCAACCACACCTCTCCTAGGGAGCAAAGGGCTGCAACCACACCTCTCCTGAGGAGCAAAGGGCTGTAACCACACTTCTCCTGAGGAGCAAAGGGCTGTAACCACACTTCTCCTGAGGAGCAAAGGGCTGTAACCACACCTCTCCTGAGGAGCAAAGGGCTGTAACCACACCTCTCCTAGGGAGCAAAGGGCTGCAACCACACCTCTCCTGGGGAGCAAAGGGCTGTAACCACACCTCTCCACCGGACTCAGCGGCTCTCTTTACATTGCGACCTCGTAAGCCCAGCATCCCTGACCTTATCTTCTACTGTCTGGCTGTATGTATGTGGACATGCTCTGTGTTGATTTGTAATTCGTGCTTTAGATACAGTAAAAAGTACCAGCCTTAGTGGATTAAAGTACTCAGCTTTATTAAATATCCAGCATGAAAGCCCAAGCGTTCGAGTAACGAATTTATGACCAGATGATTGTATTTGTTGGTCGTCTTAGGGCGATGACGTCATACGGACCGGTTCTCTGAGTTCCCGCCAACACAGACTAGATGTGAGCGGCTGGTTTGTGTGGTGGTGTTTGTTGGTGTTTGTGTGGTGGTGTTTGTGTTGTGTTTGTGTGGTGGTGTTTGTGTTGTGTGCTGGTGGTTGTTGATGTTGGTGTTTGTGTTGTGTTTGTGTGGTGGTGTTTGTGTTGTGTGCTGGTGGTTGTTGATGTTGGTGTTTGTGTTGTGTTTGTGTGGTGGTGTTTGTGTGGTGGTGTTGTTTGTTGGTGTTTGTGTTGTGTGCTGGTGGTTGTTGATGTTGGTGTTTGTGTTGTGTTTGTGTGGTGGTGTTTGTGTTGTGTGCTGGTGGTTGTTGATGTTTGTGTTGTGTTTGTGTGGTGGTGTTTGTGTGGTGGTGTTGTTTGTTGGTGTTTGTGTTGTGTACTGGTGTTTGTTGATGTTGGTGTTTGTGTTGTGTGGTGGTGTTTGTGTAGTGGTGTTTGTGTGGTGGTGTTTGTGTGGTGGTGTTTGTGTGGTGGTGTTTGTGTGGTGGTGTTTGTGTGGTGGTGTTTGTGTGGTGGTGTTTGTGTTGTGTGTGGTGTTGTTTTTTTATGTTTGTTGATGTTGGTGTTTGGTGTTTGTTGATGTTGGTGTTTGTATTGTTTGCTGGTGTTTGTTGATGTTGGTCAGTTCTCCTAATGTAATTTTATCAGGCAGGGAGGTGGGGTGATGGTTGGCCGTAGAGGTAGGGCTGGTTAGTGGGTGGGGCTTGGTGGTTGGTTGGGTCTTGGTGGTGGGGGTTGGGTGGTTTTATGGTTGTGAGTGGGTTGTTGTAAAAAGGCGGGGATGAGTTGATGGGACTGGGTGACAGAGAGCGTCTTGGTGATTGGTGATGTGAACTTAGGATTGGGATTGGATGATTGGGAATGAGTGGTTGAAATATGTTAATTGGGTATGTGTATATACTAGTTGATTGGGATTAGATTATAAGAACCGCTTCATTGGGAAACTAGGATAGGCGAAAACCAATCAGTAATTGTTTGTAGGGACATTACCATTTGGTTGGAACAAGGGGCGACAACTACGTAGGTAATCAGGGAGACTATCAGGTGACTTGGCCGAGATCTATTAAATTACAAGCTAGTAGAGTCGACTAATTAAATTAACGCAGAGAAAATATAATTAAAGAACTAATTAGAAGTTTTGAAAGATTAGATAGTATTGTTTTCATTACGTCATTTAGGATTGCCAAACAAGATGTAATTATAAAAAAATTATACTGTAACGGGGTCAGTGTTTCTTCTAGACTTTTTCCTCGGGGAAGGGGGGGGGGGGACTTGAGGGGCGAACTAAAACTAAAATTTCCGAGGTGGGGGCGGTATAGTTATATATATATATATATATATATATATATATATATATATATATATATATATATATATATATATATATATATATATATATATATAATATATATATATATATATATATATATATTCTATTTCGTTCAGGGGTGGGGCGGTAGACGTTTTTCGGGGGTTGTGTAAGGGTGGCAGGAATTGATGGGTTGTGTAGGGGTGGCAGGGATCGATGTGTTGTGTAGAAAAGTAGGGATTGATAGGGGTGAGGCGGTCGGATTTTTTAGCGTTTTCTACTCGATTAGTAGCAACCATCTAGTACCGAATTGTACAGAAAGCATACCATTATACAATTTGCAACACATAAATAATGAAGGGAAAATTAGTTAATTAATTGATTGAACAATTAAGACGGCCCTGTAGCCGATGACCAGACATCCACAGTGGGTTCGAGATTATTGAGTTGTGACGCGTCATTAGCGCGCGAGCAGTCATACGTCATGTTGCAGCGCATCGATTGGAGAGTATGTTGGCATTAACGCGTTGACCCCGATCTCGTGAGGTCGCGGAGTTAACCGCGCGCTGAGGTTCAAGCAAAAAAAGTATGATTTGATATCCGGGTGAAAGGCGATTTATCAAGACTTACAAAGTAAATACTCGCTTCACGGGGGGAGAGAGTAAAAACCGAGGGGAAAATCAGGGATAGGTTTAGATTAGGGGGTAGATTTAAATGGCGCCCCGCGGGGTTCAAATAAAACTCGATCGCCGACCTTGTCAATATTTGTTTTTGCTGTCTTTTATTTATTTTATTTACGATTGGCGTATTGGAGGGGAGGGGGGAGTGTGCGTGAGAGAGGGGGGATATAGGTTATGGATTTTTGTTTCTAGAACGGTAAAACGTGTAGATAGAAACTCATAATACAGTTTTATTTGGTCATACTTCGTGGAAAGATGTTTTATTATGCTGCATTGACATGTGACTATTCTTTGCTAACGTTGTTAAAATGTCGAATTTAAAAAAAAAATCATATGCGCACTTTTGTGTGCGAAATTTTTCTTTGTGTTTTTTTTTTTCGTTGCGTTTCTTTATTGTCATCATGGATTTCTGCCCCGAGTGTTGTAAAATATAGGGACTTGAAACATCCATGTAATCAATTCTAATCCAAAGATGACTGCCTAGAAAGCGTATGATTTGGGGTCCTTTAAGATTATTTAATGCGGCCATGTCCAAAACGCCTTTCTTAAAAGCCCCCTAAAAAATAAATGTGTTTAAAATGTAGGTAGTTTTCTCGGGATCCGGACAAAAGGCTGACATAAACAAAAGGCCGATAAGCCAAAGACCGATAAGAAAAAAGGCCGACATATTAAGGCCGACATAAAAAAATAAAATCTAAAAGACCGACAAGTTTTATAAAACAACAAACTCCAATAACATAAATGTTTAGTTTTATTATAAACAATCTGCGTACTGATGATGTTAAAACACAACATAAAAATCGCGATCCGTCGGCCTTTTGGATATCGGTCTTTTGTCCTACACCCAGTTTTCTCTATCCCTTGTTCGTTGGACGCTTAGAGCTCAACTACGAGAAAATGAACGATTTAAAAAGTAGGAATAGAGAGAAAAAGCTAAATGGTTATGCAAACGATACCACTTCTCTGCGTTTGAGCAGATGAACTATTGGTGTGCTGGGGTGTAAGTTTTTTTTGTCAGTTTGCGAACCGAGAGAAGATTGTCGTTACTAAAGATAATTAAAGAGATAACTAGAATTTCCACAAAACACAATGTAATTTTTTTTCAAAACTTATAATTTATTGACTCAATTATTCTCAAACAACAGTTGTACTTTCTCTCTGACACATAGATACCATCCAAACAGTAGCGTAGCGGGGGGGGGGGGGGGGAATATGTCCCCGGGCGCTGACCTTAGGGGGCGCCAAAATGGGTTGGAAAAACAAATTGAAAGGTTGAGGGGGGTGCAAATTAAAATCGTTTTTTTTAAAATACTATATATAGCGGCATTTAACACGTACTAAATTAACCAATTTTTTTTTTTTTATTTTAAAAAAAATTAAGTAATCAAAGCTTAGTGTTTTTTATTTGAACTATAGCCAAGTGATAAATCTACAGTCATTGAATTATGAAGATTGGACAAATAGTTATACATAACAATTAATATCAATATTTTTTAAAATAAATATATTACAAATACTATTCTTTTTTTTTTTAATTTTCCAATTTCTGGTGTATTTTGTCTTCTGGGAACCTAGTTAAAGGTTGTTTACCTTGTTTACATTGAATTTATTTATGGGAGATAACTAGAAAATTAATATAAAATGTTTAACATTTTAAAATAGCTGTTTAACCTTCTATTGTATTTTTAACATTTTTATATAACAAACTTTTAATACGTTGTTCTATTTTTAAAAATCAAAAGATTGAAAACCAATTTTATTTTATCTATTCGTTGACCTTAAAGTATCGAACATTAGCCGACAGACGAGCGACTCTACTTTCATCTACTGCAATATTTTTTGTGTATCAGTTTCTGAAACATACAGTTGAGTAATAAATATTGGGGTATTTTTACAAGCTTTTATTTAACTCACTTCCTCGTCAGTCTGTCGTCAGTCGTCAGTCTGTCTGTCGTCAGTCTAGATAGAAACGCAGGAGTGAAAATTCGGACAGTTCTACTTGACCGATACGATTCACAGTTGGCACGTGGGTCAAGACATGAAGACAATGCAATCTGAAACTAAATTTGACTTAATTGGATGCATAATTAATTTTTTATGAATTGATTAAAATTTGGACCGAATTAGTAGGCATGTCTAGCCAACCACACCACACGCGTCATCACGTTCAATAGCTGCGCCATCACGGTACGTTCAATAGCTGCGCCATCACGTTCAGTAGGCGCGCAATGGTTTTTAGTCATGTAACTCTATTGTAAATAAAACATGTAAAGTACTGAAAAAAATTCATAAAAAAACGTTTTAATAACAAGCTTTTATGTAATAATGCACTAAAAAGTAGAAAATAAATTATAGACTACTATTTAAATTACTATAAAGAAAAGCGTGGGTCTCTTCTCAAATATTAGTAAAGGTATCCAATCGGTACTAAAGTGACCCACGCTTTTCTTTATAGTAATTTAAATAGTAGTCTATAATTTATTTTCTACTTTTTAGTGCATTATTACATAAAAGCTTGTTATTAAAACGTTTTTTATGAATTTTTTTAGCTAAGTTGTGTTTTTCATGTGTTTTACCCGAAATGACTTTCATTTAAGAGATTTCACATTCTCTGCACACCAATCTTTAGCGCAAAACTTAACCTTGGGAGGATCAGCCCACGGATTGTTTCTATGCGGACCCATTAGGGTCAAAATTTGCTGACCTAAGGAATCATCACAGTCGCGACGATACCCGACATAATTTGACACATGACGGTGCCGTAGATTAAAGGTTGCTGTTTCGACATGCTTACTTAGTCCTCTTTGCTCCTTATGGAGCATAGGGCCTTGAAGAACTGAAGCCAACAGGGATGTCTTGGGAGATGTCAAAATTAATAGCCGAGGATAGGAAGAAATGTTTCGACATGAAACACATAATATTACTGTGTCTAGTCTACGTATCCACCCACTAGCAGAGTTTCTTCCAGGCATCTCTTGGGAGAAAAAGTCTGGAAGAAACACTGCACCCAGTGTTTCCATAGCAGTAGTAGATTTTATTTCTTTACATATTTTTAGTTATTTTTCCTTGCAGTAGTACACTGGGGTCGTCCATAAATGACGTCACATTCAAAGGGGTAGGGGTGGAGTTCAGATGGCGTGACGTCACACTTTTTGAAATATAAAAAAAACCTATGTTAGAAAACTTATTTTAGCCGTTATTTCGCGTTTTAGAAAACTGTTTTAATAGATTGTAATAGAAATTGATTAAAATACTCTGTTGACAGAGTTCAGACAAGATTTTGGAAATATATGGATGTTTTCAGAAAAATTAAACTGCAAATTTGGGGAGGGGGGGGGGGTTGTAGGCTGAGGAGTGACGTCATTTTAGGGGGGGAGGGGTGTCTGGCTTTTTGTGAGGATATGTGACGGAGGGGAGGAAAAAAAATCGTCCAAAAAAAACATAATGCACATAATTTCGTTACATATATTTAGTTATTTCCCCTCAGGATAAATAAAATTGAACACTATTGTACAAAAGAAGATCTACGCATGCGCGTAAGAAGAACTGAAGCCCGAACCAAAAAAAAACATTTCCTGTTTAGTCGACGTGACATGCTTGTATGAGAGTAGTGCAGGGGGGGGGGGTGCTGTGGTTGCCGGGTTGCCTGAAAACCTAAAACGTACTCGCTTGGAGAAGAAACGAAAAGAAAAAAAACTCTCAGAATCCAGTCCCATGTTCTGGCGCCGCCTGCTCTGTTCTCGTGTCGTCTGCCAGTTGAGCTGGGTCCAGCAGGAACATGGTCGTCTGCTGGCAAACTTTGTTGACAGCAAGAAACGGGGTTGAGGGGAGAACAGGATTTCCGATGTTTCTTACTTCCGGGGCGGAATTCGGAAAATACGCGCAAGCGTTTTTTTTTTTTTTTTTTTTTTTTTTTTTTTTTTTTTTTAATGTACCTGTTTCTGCTACTGTTTATATGAAGGTGTTGCTATGTGCAGGTTGGGGGTGGAGTTTCTTTTAGGCATCTGTTCAGGGGCTCAATTTCCTCCCTCCCTCCAGTAGAACGTCTATTGCCCGCCTCCCGGAGAAAAAAGTCTGAAAGAAACACAAGTACCCTTTTGGAAAAAAATTGTTATTTTTTAAAGAATTTATATCCTCTAACGTTACATATTTTTAGTTTGTTTTTTTTTTTAAGTTTTTTTTTTTTAGTTATTTTACCTAGCAGATAACGGAAGAGATTCGCAATATGTCTACCTACATGTAATGTGTGAATAATTTTTTTTATTATTAAACATCGAGTCCTGTGTATGTGTGTATGTGTACCTGTCTAGGTGTTAATGTATGCACAATTTGTTTTATTACATTTATTTATTTCACAGGATGGATTAGAAGCACAGCTTATCTTTGTAGAGCAACAAAAAACTTATAGCAGTTTTGTCTAAATCCCGAAATCCACGTTAAGTCTTAATTTTACAATAACACAAATGAGTTATTTCATTAAGTATTTCAAACTAAATACCAGAATTATTCTAAATCTTTCACAGAAGTTTCTTCAAAACATAATAATATCGTATTTGTTAAAATTTGATTCTTTTGCTGAACTTTGTTCCATCAATAAGTAAAAAAAATTACGTTAAGTATGTTTGTCTTATTTTGGCTGCTAAAGATGCGAATGACACGACTAGTTTTATACAAGTAAATTGACGTCATCATTGTTTGTTAAGACCGACAGACAGAGGCGTAGCGATCACTTCCGGCGCCCGGGGACAAACTTTCAATTTGATTACCCCCCCCCCCCCCCCCCCCCACAATATATTTTTTATATTTATAATTCAAAACTGCAGCTAAAATGAGCTTTTAATTTAAATTTTTCAACCCATTTTAGCACCCCTAGAGTCGGCGTCCGGGGACATATGTACCACCCCACCCCCCCACCCATCACTACGCCTCTGCCCACGGGTATGCGACCATAACCTCGGCAGGGGGGGGGGGTCACAAAAGGAATGCATGTGTGTCACAATAACTGTGTAACTATAGGATCTATATAAGCGAAGTACGTGTGGCCCAGGTAATCCAATTAAAACGTTAGCACTTTGGTCGTGGTAGCTCATGGGGCAGGTGAAGTAGAGTTCACCTGTTTCTGTGCTCCCGGCATATGAAGGAAGGGATAATGTTGTCAGCACTATGCCCAGCCTACTTTACTTCTGCCAAGGATCCGAACTCTAGAATTTCGGATTAGCATTCGTGTGCACAACTACCCGACCACGCAGTCCCGCCTCAAGTACAGAATTGTGGAATACAGTTTGGTTTGCGAGAATGTGCTTTCTCACACGTAAATAAGTGATGCAAATCTACTAGCTTTGGTTATTGGGGGGGGGGGTGTAACGTGGTGAAAATACACTTGGGACACATAAATGCCTAAATGTCACCCCTTTAGATGGTGTCACCCGGTGCGATTCGCATCTCGACAACAAAGACTATCAGGACGCAGGGGCGGAACTACAGTGCCGCCAGACCCCGCAATGCGGGGGGGCCAGGCCGTTTAGGGGCCCATGGCCGACCATAATCAATTTTTTATAGTTAAAAAAATAATTGTCTATTAAAAAAAAAAGATCTAATACAGTAGTATTGTTCTACAATAACCAACACATGCTGTTTCGTAAAGGAAAAAAATATATAGACTTGTAGTGTGAAAGATACGCAACCGTTCAAACCACTTCCATGACTTATTTCCCTTTTTTAAATAGTCGAATATGTGTGCTCTTAAGAAACTTTTAATAGATTTGCACTAAACAAATTAAAAAGCAATCACTTCTCTTAAATATTTTTTAAAACAATACGTAATAAAGAATAACATGTATAAAAAGGAAATGTATTAAAAACTAATAATATAAATGCTAAAAAAACATAAAAATAAACATAAGGCGAGAAACCATTACACATACAAAGCTTTCATGCTTCATATTCTTTTGGCCGACTTAATAAGCATATTCTGGATAGGCCGAAGAACTGGTTGGTTACCTACTTACCAGCCATATTTTAAATTTAGGAAGCATTATGCCAGACATTAAAACAGAGAATTACAAAACAGACTAATAGCACTCACACAAATGATGTGTTAACATGTTTTTATTAAAAATAAAAACTAAGAATTTTTAATATTTTTCAAATTTCGATCGTATCGAGTATTCATGTTCGTATTTCGAATATAGTGTCATTCATATATATATATATATATATATATATATATATATATATATATATATATATATATATATATATATATATATATATATATATATATATATATATATATATATATATATATATATATATATATATATATATATATATATATATATATATATATATATATATATATATGGGGCCCAACAATTTTTTTGCGGGGTGGCCCTTTTTTTTCTAGTTCCGCCACTGTCAGGACGCTAGTATCAAACTCAATAATGAGATTCTGAAATACTCATCAGTGAAGTCTAGCCGGTATTGAAGTTTTGAACTCCGAGTAACTCATCAACAAAAGACTACGTACACGCTAGTATCCAACTCCAAACAGAAACTCCAACTAAAAAATCAACAAAGACCAGACAGACGCTAGTATCAAACTCCAAACTGAAGCTCCGAGTAACTCATCAAACAAAGAAAACAATGTTAATCAAACGTTAAAATACACAAAGGGTTGTTATGCGCATGCTAGAAACAGGTGGTTAATTAGTCAAATTAGCAGCCTCTGTACAGGTGTTGGGTAATACTGTGTGTACGTGTGTCGGTATGTCTCTACGTATATGTGGTTGGGTGTGTTTGGGTGTGTCTGCGTGTCTGAATGTGTGAGTGTCTGTATGTGTGAGTGTCTGTATGTGTGAGTGTCTGTATGTGTGAGTGTCTGTATGTGTGAGTGTCTGTGTGAGTGTCTGTATGTGTGAGTGTCTATATGTGTGAGTGTCTGTATGTGTGAGTGTCTGTATGTGTGAGTGTCTGTATGTGTGAGTGTCTGTATGTGTGAGTGTCTGTATGTGTGAGTGTCTGTATGTGTTTGTGTGTCTATATGTGTGAGTGTCTGTATGTGTGAGTGTCTGTATGTGTGAGTGTCTGTATGTGTGAGTGTCTGTATGTGTGAGCGTCTGTATGTGTGTGTGTCTGTATGCGTGAGTGTCTGTATGTGTGAGTGTCTGTATGTGTGAGCGTCTGTATGTGTGAGTGTCTGTATGTGTGTGTGTCTGTATGTGTGAGTGTCTGTATGTGTGAGCGTCTGTATGTGTGAGTGTCTGTATGTGTGAGCGTCTGTATGTGTGAGTGTCTGTATGTGTGAGTGTCTGTATGTGTGTGTGTCTGTATGTGTGTGTGTCTGTTTGTGTGAGTGTCTGTATGTGTGAGCATCTGTATGTGTGTGTGTCTGTATGTGTGAGTGTCTGTATGTGTGAGTGTCTGTATGTGTGAGTGTCTGTATGTGTGAGTGTAGTTGATTAAGCAACACGTAGACTTATGGATTCCATGGTTTTGTTTCATTAACTTGTCTGATATGGGTCATGGTTATGTCTAATATGGGTCAGGGTTATATATTTAATATGGGTCAGGGTTATATGTCTAATATGGGTCAGGGTTATGTGTCTGATATGGGTCAGGGTTATGTCTGATATGGGTCAGGGTTATGTCTGTATGGGTCAGGGTTATGTCTCATATGTAACTAAAACATTTTTTTTTAAAGTTTCAATTGGTTTGACTTCTTGAGAAATAATGACACTTTTCCTGTGAAAATTACAGCTAAAAAACCCCAACAGGAATATTTTTAATAATTAAAAACTTGAACTTCCGTCAAGTCAAAGAGCGGGAAAATTATCGGGTCGTCCCGTCTACCAGACGTGAAGGGAAGACAACCCTGTTCATCAGACGTCGGCTACCATAGCTAAGCCTCATTTACCGGAGATCCTGGAAAATTAAAAACTAGGAGGTCGTTTTTTTTTTTTAATGATCAGCGAGATTTAAACCCAGATAGAGCGCGATGAAAGGATCAGCGAAACCCACCCCCGGGGGTGGTTGAGAGACATCTCTAATGCTTGATTCAAATTTAGACACCCCCACCCCACTTTTCCCCTCCCCTCTTTCCTCCACTAGGCCCAAGCCGGGATTATGCTGTGCAGAGTTTTTTTCCCCTTGGGACTTAAGGTCGACAACTCTGTTCCGCCTTGGGGGCGTTGTCTGCCGAGAAAATCTAAAGCACTTAAAGCACCCCTTCTCTAAAGCACTTAAAGCACCCCTTCGTTATATGGTTGGATAGAGGGGAGAGCTGTTAGATAGACAAGCACCACACAACAGTGCTATTGGTTAGACAACGGGAGATAATTATACAAACACAAACACGCACCATGCAACAGTACTATAGGCTAGATAAAGGGCAAGCATTATACCAACTAAGCACCATACAACAGCAAGTAAAGTTCCCTTTCAAACCTGACAGCCTACGGCGCAAGTGAAGTAGAGTTCACTTGTTTCTGTGACCTCGGCATATGAAGAGATAGTGTGGTCAGCACAATGCCCAACCATACAACAGTGCTATTGTTTAAAGAAAAATTATACAAACACAAACAAGCAACATACTACAGTGCTTTTGGTTGATAAAGGGCGAGAATGATACAAACACAAACATACATCATAAACCATATTATAGTGCTATCGGCTTGAGAAAGGGAGAGAATTATACAAACACAGTCATACACCATAAACCATACTACAGTGCTTTTGGTTAGACAAAAGATAACAATCGTACATACATAGACGAAAACCATATTACAGTGCTATTGGTTAGAGAAAGTAAGAAAAACATTTTCAGTTTCAGGCTGGTTTTTAATTTTTATTTTTTCTTTATATTTAGACGTTTTGTATTAGATCTATGTATAAGTAAACCATCTTAAATGAATGAAAGCAGGCTACAAGTAAGAAAGAAATATTACTATTGTAAATCTGTATCAGTCCTCACAAGCCGATGATGAAAACTGTAATACTAAAGCGAACACACAACTGACGCTATAAATTACGTGTCTGAGGGGAAAAAAAAAAAAAAAAAAAAAACAAAGGAAGAAAATTCTTAGACAAACACCATAGCACATCTGAAAGATAAAATTTTGGTCAGGGTGTTTTCCTCTCGTATATGCCTTAAAGTAAATCTGTTTTCTAATTCTGATATTGTCAGAATGTTCAGCCACAACTATTCTAGCGCCGTTGATTTTCTGTCTCTGGATAAATATGGGACACAGCAAGCGTTGAGTGTGAATAAATCAGCCATCTGAACGGTGTGGTACAGTGGTAGAGTACAACACTACTAACATGAATGGCTAGAGCGTATCCATGATGCGAGCCTCACGCGAATAGCAAGAAATAAGACGGGCAGGGCACAGAACTCTACTTCACCTGCATTTTTTAAAACATTCTAGCTCTGCTATAACTTAGTTGACTTAAAACGTAGATTTGAAAGATCTATATTTTAGTTCACTGTGGTCAGTTTAAAGCTAGGGTTGCTTTGGAATATCGCGGTAGGCTTGAATAGATCGCAAGGACATTTATTTTACCTCAGCCGATTTCAGTCGCAGTTTAGTAGGTTGAGTCGTGAGAACAATTGTTTTACCCGCAATTTTATTTGTGCGCAATTTTCTTTAGATCGCAATTTTTCGAGGATGCTAATGACCGCTATGGAATTATTACGGTTTTGCGATTTCTCCCATTTGTCTCGCAGTTATCCTACAATCGTATTCTAGCTCAACGTTGATGTACTTGTTTGTTTCTACCTCCTAGTTACTTCTCATTTGCCAGATCAATGTTCCCAGCTATACAGCTAAACCCTGGTCTCTAAACAGATGATCAGCTTTTAGATAATAATCTTTATACCTTGAAATCGCCCCTCTTTGACCTTGTATTAAAGTTTAATAGCCGGTCTGTTTATTTTTTAAACAGCGTAAACCAAAGCCCCGCCTCATAATTTGGTTAGGCTGGCAGAAAACCAAAATAAAAGCTTTAAAAAATCTGGCCACGCGAGCACACACGATAAATCTGATATCTGATTGGTTAGCCAAACATCGTCTGCTCCGGTGACGTATGACGTAATAGGAGTTTTATGAAACGGTCACCGTGCGCGGATTTTGGGAGCGGTTTGATGGTCGCTAGTTGGAGGTTTGATGGTCGCTACTTGGTGGTTTGATGGTCGCTAGTTGGTGGTTTGATGGTCGCTAGTTGGAGGTTTGATGGTCGCTAGTTGGATGTATGACGGTCGCTAGTTGGGGGTTTGGTGGTCGCTAGTTGGAGGTTTGATGGTCGCTAGTTGGAGGTTTGGTGGTCGCTAGTTGGAGGTTTGATGGTCGCTAGTTGGTCGCTAGTTGGAGGTTTGATGGTCGCTAGTTGGAGGTTTGATGGTCGCTAGTTGGAGGTTTGGTAGTCGCTAGTTGGTCGCTAGTTGGAGGTTTGATGGTCGCTAGTTGGAGGTTTGATGGTCGCTAGTTGGAGGTTTGATGGTCGCTAGTTGGAGGTTTGATGGTCGCTAGTTGGAGGTTTGATGGTCGCTAGTTGGAGGTTTGATGGTCGCTAGTTGGAGGTTTGATGGTCGCTAGTTGGTCGATAGTTGGAGGTTTGATGGTCGCTAGTTGGAGGTTTGGTGGTCGCTAGTTGGAGGTTTGGTGGTCGCTAGTTGGAGGTTTGATGGTCGCTAGTTGGAGGTTTGATGGTCGCTAGTTGGAGGTTTGATGGTCGCTAGTTGGAGGTTTGATGGTCGCTAGTTGGAGGTTTGATGGTCGCTAGTTGGAGGTTTGATGGTCGCTAGTTGGAGGTTTGGTGGTCGCTAGTTGGAGGTTTGGTGGTCGCTAGTTGGTCGCTAGTTGGAGGTTTGGTGGTCGCTAGTTGGAGGTTTGATGGTCGCTAGTTGGTCGCTAGTTGGAGGTTTGATGGTCGCTAGTTGGAGGTTTGATGGTCGCTAGTTGGTCGCTAGTTGGAGGTTTGATGGTCGCTAGTTGGAGGTTTGATGGTCGCTAGTTGGAGGTTTGATGGTCGCTAGTTGGAGGTTTGATGGTCGCTAGTTGGAGGTTTGATGGTCGCTAGTTGGAGGTTTGATGGTCGCTATTTGGTGGTTTGATGGTCGCTAGTTGGTGGTTTGATGGTCGCTAGTTGGTGGTTTGATGGTCGCTAGTTGGAGGTTTGATGGTCGCTAGTTGGAGGTTTGATGGTCGCTAGTTGGAGGTTTGATGGTCGCTAGTTGGAGGTTTGATGGTCGCTAGTTGGAGGTTTGATGAGCGGACGCTAAAGAAGATAAAAGACCTGAAATTGTCGGCCGTGGTCGTGGACCTACAACTGACAAGACCGAGTTCATTAACTGGTCATCGCCAGGCAAGTTTTATGTCGTCTGCTGTCTCGGGGGTCCGGAACTGATGGGAGGATTTAATTAAAGTCTGCTGGGGGTGACCTCAAACACACTGTGTGTGTGTGTGTTCTTGTCTGTGTGTGTTGTGACCTCAGACACACTGTGTGTGTGTGCTTGTCTGTGTGTGTTGTGACCTCAGACACACTGTATGTGTGTTATGACCTCAGTAATATTGTATGTGTATTGTGACGTAAGATACAACATATGTTTTATAACATCAGTATATGTGTGCAGAGGAGCGTCAGTAACTGCCGCTCGCTTTGTAAATGCGTTTGTTTTTTAAAAGCCTACACATTGAAACTTTTTTAAACACACACACACACACACACACACACTATAGAAGCAATTATTTTAAAATGTCTTTTTAAAAAAGTAAACGAATCTGTTTAATTGAGTGGGTGGGGGTTTGACACGAAAGAGTGGGGAGGTGGGTGGTAGAGAGAAGGAGGGGGTTAACAATGTATGAATGGGAAAGATTTTAACGTATTAAGAATGGGGGCACTAAAGCGATAAGCTACGCAAATTAGCAAACGTTTGCAGTAAATTTTCTACGTCGTTGCCAATGAATGTAACGCTTACACCTCCATATGGCCTTTAAAATCATTCCTATACAACGCTATCTCTGACAATCAGCCCACTATGTAACATTCAACACTAATTATATCCCGATTGTCACATTTCCGCTCTACGTCATCCTATCGATAAAATTTCTTTTTTTCAATTATCGATCTCAACTGTCAGCATTATCAAAACGGACCGAATCACCTCTAAAAATACACAAACCGTATTTGTCTCCGAAAGAAAAAAAATAGTCCATCCGTCATTACACAGTACGAAGTCCCAGGGCTAACACGACCAGGGCCGGGGCATAGCCTAGCCAGAACGGCTTAGCGAGACAATAATTAGTCGAAAGTTTGCCTTATTAAGAACGTGGACAACTGACCCGAGGTCACGTTTCGCCCTGCACGCTGCCCAGGAGGGGATCAATCATTCTAGTCGGCTGACCAGTCGTGAGCGCATGTAAGGTCTTGAATTAGCCACACCATATAAGGTCATTTTAGGTTTTCATTTTAATAAATAACTCTTTTCTATCAAATCGTGTAATGTTAAATTTTTTAATCGTCTAATTTTCCTATTAGGTCATTTGGGAACACAATTTTAGTTTTTTCCAGAAAATGCGCAACCAAAAAATACGCAACCGGAAACTGCGCAAACAAAAAAATGCGCAAAAACAAATTAAATATACTAATAAACTTTCTTTTGGTCATATTTCGTGGAAAATATTTTATTAAGCTACAATGTACATGTGGTCATTCTTTCGAAACGTCTTTTAAAGTATTAATTAATTCCCTTACACACTTTTTTTTCGCAGTTTTCGGTTGAGTATTTTATCCGTTGCGCATTCTTCTGGTCAACTATTTTAAGGACCGTGGGTTTCTTCCGTAATTAGATCAATCAATAGCCTTATCATTTAATTGGCCGGGCGAGACGAATACATTAAGTTTACGTCATAATATCAATGACGTGTCCTGATGGATAAGGTCATTACATAATCTCAAGGATGTCGCAGGAACAGGATTAGGTCCAGGTGTGATTGACCTGTGCTTTGTAGATGTAGACAACAAAGGTCAACATGACCCATTGTCTCCTTGGGTAAAAACGGATATTCTTCTCGCAGTGTCCGACTATTTTGTCCGTGTTGACAGCGCTTTGGTTGTCTTTATGTCTGACATTTTACATCCGGGTCGTGACGTAGTTTCCTGCGGGTCATGACGTCGTTTCCTGGTGTCTGACCTACATAAGCCAGTGGCAGCGAGAGTGTAATAGAAAGGCACGAGAGGAACTGACAGTGGGTGCCCACCCTACAGTCTCCACCCCTTACGGGAGGGGGTGAAGGGGTGGGGGCCAAAGGCACCAAATTAATAGCGTGCCAAAGATACCATATTTACAGCGTTTTCTAGAAGAATTAGAAGATCTTGTTACTTTTTTTTTATATTTTTGAAGTCATCCTGCCGTCCCAGTTGGAAGCTACAGTTTCCATGGTAACCCACCTTTCTTGATCTAGAGTTTCCATGGCAACCCACTTTTCTTGATCTAGAGTTTCCATGGTAACCCACCTTTCTTGATCTAGAGTTTCCATGGTAACCCACCTTTCTTGATCTAGAGTTTCCATGGTAACCCACCTTTCTTGATCTAGAGTTTCCATGGCAACCCACCTTTCTTGATCTAGAGTTTCCATGGCAACCCACCTTTCTTGATCTAGAGTTCCCATGGTAACCCACCTTTCTTGATCTAGAGTTTCCATGGTAAACCACCTTTCTTGATCTAGAGTTCCCATGGTAACCCACCTTTCCTGATCTAAAGTTCCCATGGTAACCCACCTTCCTTGTGTCATCTTCCAAGTCACGTCTCCATAAAATTCATGACTTGCATCTTTTATTTCGTGTTTATCGGCTGGATGCCTGTCTGTCTGCCGGCTGGATGCCTGTCTGACTCTGCTGGTGTAGCCCCCCCCCCCCCACCCCCCCCCCCCACCCCCGTTACCGTAAAACTGCACGTTACGTGACCAGCCTTACCTTATATGCTGTGAACCCCGTGTATGATTCCATAAGACGTAAACCCAATCGATGATAGACAGGTACCATCCAGGTAACTGAGTTAGTGTGAATGCAGGCAGTGTTACTTTCAGACTTTTTTTTCCGAGGGGGCACTTGAAATTTTCGTAGGGGCGGAGTAAAATTTCCGGGGGGGGGGGGCGGACACTGTTAAAAGTATATATTTTCTAAATAAATTCCATTTCGTTCGGGGGGGGGAGGGGGCGGTAGAAGAGATGTCTGGAAGAAACTCTGAGTGCAGGTGACACTACGGCGCTATACATGGCAGGTATTGTTGCATAGGTCAAGCATAGCAAAAAAATCATTAAAGACTAATTAAAACTTTCAATTAAAAAAAAAATCTCTATTGCGTTAAGGGAGAGCACTTAATGACATCACTAGTTATTCAACAAGAATTTCAGTCTATAAAGGACAGAGTGAAGTCCCTTGAGAAAATACTTGCAGACGTCCATAGCAGGGGAGTTAAGTTTCATTACAAAATAGGGCAGGGTCGAGTTGAGTTTGGTGTAGGGTTGTACACGTTCTCGCGATGTAATTATGTAATGGTTTTAATTACTTTAAAGCAACCCAAAACTATATTTGACTGCCAGTCAAAAATCAGAAATTCAGAAAAAAAAGGGCAGACAATTGTGTTGTCAGACAACGCCCAATTATCAAATTAGCTCGGTCTCGAATTTTGGGTGTCATCCATCTTTGGAGTCGCCATATTTGACCGGAAGTTCAACAAACCACCGAGCTTGATGAAAAGCTTTCCCGTTCAGTCGACGAAACAATGACAACAAACGAATTTAAGATTGAACAACAGACGACAAAACGACTGTCCAGTTGCTGAGGTAACTAATGACCAAATATTGCTCATCGTTTCTCTATAACACGTCTGCTAGGGACTTTAGGTTGCTGTAGAATAAAAGTGTGACGACTTGTATTACATTCGGTGAATTACCACGCCGTCCAACAAACTATGACAGTCGGTGAATTACCACACCGTCCAACAAACTATGACAATCGGTGAATTACCACACCGTCCAACAAACGATGACAGTCGGTGAATTACCACACCGTCCAACAAACTATGACAGTCGGCGAATTACCACGCCGTCCAACAAACTATGACAGTCGGTGAATTACCACGCCGTCCAACACACTTATGACAGTCGGTGAATTACCACGCCGTCCAACAAACTATGACAGTCGGTGAATTACCACGCCGTCCAACAAACTATGACAGTTGGTGAATTACCACGCCGTCCAACAAACTATGACAGTCGGTGAATTACCACGCCGTCCAACAAACTATGACAGTCGGTGAATTACCACGCCGTCCAACAAACTATGACAGTCGGTGAATTACCACGCCGTCCAACAAACTATGACAGTCGGTGAATTACCACGCCGTCCAACAAACTATGACAGTCGGTGAATTACCACGCCGTCCAACAAACTATGACAGTCGGTGACTTACCACGCCGTCCAACTTTCATATGACAGTCGGTGAATTACCACACCGTCCAACAAACTTATGACAGTCGGTGAATTACCACACCGTCCAACACACTTATGACAGTCGGTGAATTACAAACGCCGTCCAACAAACTATGACCAGTCGGTGAATTACCACGCCGTCCAACAAACTATGACAGTCGGTGAATTACCACGCCGTCCAACACACTTATGACAGTCGGTGAATTACCACACCGTCCAATAAACTATGACAGTCGTTGAATTACCACGCCGTCCAACACACTTATGACAGTCGGTGAATTACCACACCGTCCAATCATATTTGAACCATTCACATCTGTCAGGCCGCCAACCAAATTTGGAAATCTTGTTATTGGTATCGACTTTCGCCACCAAGTCGTTCTCGGGTTTCTTAAGTCGGCCATCTTGTCACGTGCCCCATCTTGAAGAACGTTGAATTAATGTTAACGGCATTTACAAGAAATTGAAAAGTACTTTAACGTTAGATCTACACCAGTGATCTAATAGCTTGTAATTTTTAAAAATTATATTAACCTTTGGGTAAGGGATTTAATTATTCGTCTCCAAGTCCAATTGTGTCTTTGGTTGTTTAGTTAATTTTTTTTTGTGTATATTTTTTTTATGAAGAAAAAAATGCCCCCCCCCCCCTCCACTCCAGAGAAAAAAAGTCTAAAAAAACGCCACCCTACTCTAATATAGACCAATATAACATAGTTATGTTTCATAACTGCAGAATTTGTAATGCCATTTGAGCTATTCTAGTCTAGCACCGGCTATACTAAGCGAACACCAAAGTCAAGCTGATTTGCAGTAAATATTCATTATTATATTTTGTTGTGTATGTGAAAATCATGTTTTAATGAGTTTTTCCTTTAAACACAGTGATGTAAATGCACGTACATTTTGTACACCAATCAAATACAGTGGCGTAGCCAGGATCGTCTCAAAGGGGGGGGGGGGGGTTCCATGTTAACCGGGGACAAGCTTTCGATTTGCACCCCCCCCCCCCTCATACTTTATATATATATATATATATATATATATATATATATATATATATATATATATATATATATATATATATATATATATATATATATATACCGAGGGGTCTATGGTGGGGGGGGGGGGGGGGTTATGACCCCCCCTTAAACCCCCACCCCCTGCCTACGCCACTGATCAAATATATACCTACGTAATAAAGAATTTTAAAAATAATTATTTTTCCTATTAAGAAGGGTTCGGTGAATGCCCATATGAAGCTGATGAGATTCGATGCCTCTCCATGAAGACCAAGAACCACTGTTCTAGAGTGAGTTTATGATTTTCAAATATTAAAACAACAAACCCGATCGATACCAGCTATTCGATTACGGGAAGTAATAACTAATGACTAGCCTATCAGCGATACTAGGGATTCGATTACGGAAAGTAATGACTAACCTATTAGTGTCGTTAAACGTGACTTTTATATCCAAAAAATTTTTAAAAGTTTTTTTTTAATCTGGCGTGCGAGACAGTAGCCCAGGGGTCGATATTCACCCTCGTCCCAACCTTATGGTCCATTACCGCAGACTCCCCAGTGGGTCGGGTTGATCTCTGCACGCTACCCCCCGCCCCCCACCCCCAGTGTTTGCTCGTGATTTAGTCTCGTATGTGAGGAGACATGACGCACAATATTACTACGCCATTACCGCATCACTACCAAACTTCTTGACTGATCGAAAAATTCATCCGCGGCATAATATAAATTTAGCTCAAACTTTAATTTGAGCTTATATATTAATTGAGCTCATTCAAAATTAAATTAAATCTAGTAAGTATGTTAATATCTTGAAATAAAATAATATAAAAAAGGGCGAAAAAAAACTCCTATATAACAACGAAAAAGAAAACCGATGTTTTGCTATAGGGCTGGTAAGTAGGTCACCAACCAGTTCTATGGCTCATGCAGGTTTTATTGAGCCGTAGAGCTGGTTGGTGGCCTACTTACCAGCCCTATTGGGCCTACAGTATTCATCAGATCATAGACTAGTCTGATACTTTCATTAACGGCTGATACTTTCATTGACTTGGCAATACTAGCGTGGTGATTGGCAAGGTCTAGATAGTTACTACTGACACTAAATGGCCAAGACTTTATGACACATCAAATGGACGGCCAAATGGCAAGAACCCAAATAGCCGCTGAATCAGGATGGTATGGGGTGGAGGGGGCGGGGTAACGATTCGTCAGCTACTAGATCTAGCGACGATTCGATTAATGACCAACAGTATAAATGGACTATACGAGATTGGTGTGTGGACGTGTTTGGGAGTTTAAAAAAATATTCCCGGTTCGAGAGCTCAAAGCTCCAGATTTTAGCTCCCCTAAGGGGACAGACATAAACATGAACTTTTGAACTTATTTCAAACATAAGATGGCCGGTTTTTATTTTACAGCTTCAAACGCCGGCTTCAATACCAGATCTACTTACAGAACTAAACAAAAATAAACCGGGAGTAATCTCCCCTAAACGTTCTCGAATATTCTAATATAACACTACGTGGGATGGCAACTCGGAATATAGACATGATTTTTGTTTACTTAAACTTTTAAAAATAGAATAAAATCTAGTAGAAAAATGAATTGCGCACCAAGCGAACGCCAAAACAAAATGTGCATAATAGTGCGCAATATTATTAGTACTTTATAAATTTACTTGCGTTTTTTGAGAAATCGGAAATTGCGTAAATTAGTACTTCCGGTTAACGGAAATAACTCAAAATTTGATAGAAGGTAGATAATTAGATCTTTTACTTACATGTGAAATTTCATTTATCTATCTGAAATAATACTCAAGTTATAGGCTTTTGAAAAATTCAAAGTGGAAAAAGTACCACTTCCGGTTATCGGAAATCGCTCAAAAGTTGATACAGATCTACAATTTTGATAAAATACTTATATATGAAATTTCATCAACCTAGCTGTAACGGTACTCAAGTACACACAGACACACACACACACACACACAGACACACAGACATACGGACAAGATTGCAAAATTATGTTTTTCCGTATCAGTGAAGTGCATTTTTTTTTTTACACGATTACTAGACTTTCTCTATACTTTATATATACGAGAAAGTAAAAAAGAAAAGAAAAAAAAAATACTTTACAGCTCCGAGCATCAAAGATCAGAGCCACCTCCAACAAATTAATTAATAAATAATTTAAGTTTAATTTTTTTTTTAAACATTGTTCTACAGCTTCAAACAGTAGCTTCGAAATCAAAACCAACTCCAGCAAAGTACGTCTATATTAGTCAAAGAAAATAAGGAGGATTTCTTTTTTCACATATAGAGTTATACAGTAAGATGAAATACATGTAGGGTTATATAGTAAGACCAAATACATTAGAGTTATACGGTAAGACCAAATACACGTAGGGTTATACACTAAGACTAAATACATGTAAAGCTATACACTAAGAGTCTAAGACCAAATACATGTAGTTATACAGTAAGACTACGTACACGCAGGCCTATACCGTAAGAGTTCTTCCTTGTATACAGTAAAAGTACCTCATTGTTAACAGTAACCTTTCCATCTCCACCCTATAACAAAAGTCCACACTTTAATAAACAAATGTATTACACCAACATGGCGGGAAAAAATTGTAATTCTTCACGTAAATATTTTTCCTTTCTTCCACAACCGCTGCCATTTTTGCTTTGACGCTAATGATTTAAATTTGTTCTGTCCATGACCTTTAAAAATTTCATGACACGGCCTTTACGATACTGTTGCACTTTAATTTCAACCAATCAATTCGCTCCGTTCTTTTTGCTGCGAAGACGCTGTAAAAAATAATTTGAAGACGACAGCAAGTAGCCTTCGTCTATATTAGTCAAAGAAAATAAGGAAGGGTTTTTTTTTCTTTCAGCTTGGATAAATAGATATAAACCGATTGTCTAAGGAATAAATATTTATTTCGTGTCTAAAGAAGCTGATTCAAAGGAATCGGATCAGAGGGAAGGAGAATTTTCGTCGCCTGCTAGGGTCAGACCGCGATGTGCGTATAAAGATGTTGACATCGAGATGTACGTAGAGATGTTGACATCGAGATGTGTATATCGATAATGTGTGTATAGAAACATGGGAAAAGTGATGTAGGGATGTGTAGGAAAAGTGATGTGGGGATAGACATGTAGTATATTAGCCTATGTTTGATTGTCTTGGTGTTTGTGTGCAGTGTTTCTTCCAGACTTTTTTCTCCGGGGGGGCACTTGAAATCTTCGGGGGGGCGGTAAACTTTCTTCGGGGGGGCGGACACTGTTAAAAGTATATATTTTCTATATAAATTATATACATTTCATTTCGTTCGGGGGGGCGGTAAAAATTTTTCGGGGGGGCTTCGCCCCCCCGAAGAGATGCCTGGAAGAAACTCTGTTTGTGTGTATAAAGTATGTCGCTGCTTTTTGACTCGACTCTGCATGAGTGTGTGTTTGTCTGTACGTATGTGTGTGTGTGTGTGTCTGTGCTGGATAGCTTTTATAAAACTGTTAATGTGTTTCCTGTGTGTTTTAGATTTTACATTCCTGGCGTTTATTGTATGCTGCCTATATAAACAAACACACCACCTTATATAAACAAACACACCACCCTATGTAAACAAACACGCCACCCTATGTAAAAACACCCCTATATAAACAAACACATCACTTTATATAACCCCATACAAACCATGATGTCATATAAAATTATGTCTCTGATTCAGAACTAATAATGACGTCACATTTTAAAAATAAAATAACCTTTCCAGATTTCATTAGCCCCTGCCACCCTCATCCCCATCCTCACAACCACCTCTACCCTATCCCCCCCCCCCACCCTTTTTCAACTACGTGTTTAATGTCAACGGTTTTGTTTGTGGTACGTCTTGTGATGCTGTATGACAGATATCGCTGCATGACGGACGAATCAGCATGACAGACGCAACGCCGTATGACAGAACATCAAATATTTATTCTTAAACAATTATTCGAGATTACTTAAAACACACCCCCCCCTCCTCCATTTTTCCCCCTAACCCTCCACAGACTTCCAAAACTTAGCTTTTGACCTTCACGGAGAAAATAATTTAATTTCCAATAATTGGATTCTCTCAAGACGTTTGTATAGTGTTTCTTACTCGTTCCTTGCCAGGCGTTGCTAGGCAACAGAATCCCGCGTGATGACGCGAGGCTGAATGTTCGGGGTCGTCGTAACATCGGAACCCAAAACGAGGGTAACCGGAAGTCTTATTAATGGAGTTACCATACAGGACGATGATGTAATGTGGGGATTTTCAGAGAGTTGAGAAAACAGAGATCAAGTGTATTGATCAGCCATTGTTGTGTACGAGAGAGTTTATTGATTTTGTTCAATGACTTGTTCGCTTTATTTATTTTTTTGAGATTTTTTTTTTTTTTTTGCAGATTTTTTTTTTTTAAGTGGAAATCGAAAAAAAAAGGGGAGACGACTCGGTCTAGCGCTGGTGCAGACGTGAAGCAATTTGATTCAAGTGTTGACATTCACCTCCCTGGGGTGAGGGGGTTGTCTGTGGGTCCACGGGAGGAGGGTGAGTTGTTCGAATGCAGGGGATGTTGGCTGTGAGAGTCTCCCCACACAACAGCCCGTGTTGGCGCGGCTACACGTCAATTTGATCTTTATGGCTGGCGTGTGGTGTTTACATAGATGCGCATGAATAAGGGAAGGTTTGTCTTTGTTAGTGCACGAGAATGGACAAAAGACCGACAGGACAAAACACCGACAGGACATACAGCCGACAAGAAAAAAAGTAACCGATTTTACATACGGCCAATATAAAAATGGACATGGACCAAAAGTTAATATCAAAAGGGCAATGGACCTTTTGGATGTCAGCCTTTTTGTTCTACACCCTAGCAATAAGACCATCAGACAATCTGCAGGGGTCACATGGCGTTGTTCATAGCCCCAATCTCTGCACACATCCTTCTATTTTTTGGAACAACAACATGACATATACACACACACACACACACACACATATATATATATATATATATATATATATATATATATTATACAATGCCTATAAGCTTGACACACTACCGCCCGAATTAAATCCAAGAAGAGATTCGTTCCAATTTTTCATTCCTATAATGTGGGATTAGCATTATTTGAAAATAAAATGTTTTGCTTAAAAATAACACGTTGCGTAAACATACAATAGGCGAACACATCTTTCTACAATAATTTTTATTCTGTTTTGTTGTTGTGGGGAAAAGAAGAAAAAAAATTAAATTAAGAGGGACGGCAGCTGTTTGATGGCTCCGCTCTGAGATTATTTAGAAGAAGAATTCGGACACAATAGATAGAACTTTGGGGTGGGGGCGGATATCATAAAAAATAAAAATGCCGCATGCATCTTTAAATAGGAGTTTTTAAAATAAATAATGCGATTTTCCATGTTGTAATCTTGATCATTCTTTTATACAAATTTTAGATTTGATTGCGGCATTTAAAAAAAAAGGATTATATAAAATAGATTTTTATTTCATTAAAATTATTATAGTAACAGGTATTTGATATATGCAATGAGTGGGATATATTATTAATGATGTATACATAATATATATATATATATATATATATATATATATATATATATATATATATATATATATATATATATAAAACTATACATTATATATATATATATAAATATTTAATATATACTCACTCTATCTATATATATATATATATATATATATATATATATATATATTTATTTTTTTATTTATATATATATAATACCAATATGTTGTCTAGTACTGGATGACACCAGCTTGTAGTGTGAGACGGGTGTATGTGATGTATGTCCAACATAGTGATTGAATGAGCTGTGAACCAGCACATTGCATGTTGACCATTTATGCTAGACTTGGCTAAAAAGAATAGCACACCATCAATGCTTTGTGGAGCGGATGATTGCCGTAGCTTGAAACTTGTGTTGTTACAAGCGGGGCCTAGCTGAGGCTACATAGAAAATAACTGACAACTTTTCATGCAACACAACCGTTTGAATATGGTATCCTTCGCTGTGAGTTTGGTTCCGCTCAACCGATAGGGTGTAAGCAAACACACATAAACACACACACACAAACATACACACACACATACACACAAACACAACCACACACACACATACAAACACACACATACACACATTTACACACACAAACACACACACACAATCACACACACACACACAAACACCAAAATTCTTGGCAACATTCAATATTTCTTTTACCTGAATTATCAGATTAACCTGAATTACTCGTCCATATCCCTAGAACAAAAGGGTGTAACGAGCATCGATATGTTGTGTAACATCTGTTGATGAACAACACGAAAACAATTGGATTTTGTTACATCTATAGAGCCAACATTTGTTTGACTCTGTTTTAGCTGTACTCTCAATATTTTTATGTGAAGATATGCTCAGAGTTTCTTCTAGGCATCTCTTCGCCCCCCCCCCCCCACCCCACCCGGACGAAATGGAATTTATATAGAAAACGTATATTTTTACCAGTGTCCGCCCCCCCCCCTGAAAATGTTGACCGCCCCCCCCCCTTGAAAATATCAAGTGCCCCCCCCCCCCCCCCGGAGAAAAAAGTCTGGAAGAAAGAAACACTGGATATGCTGAGACCCATACAACTCTACTATTTTAAAAATTCAGTTGTTTTTTCCCGTTACACACCAATAAAGTGAGACCTTGCTATAATCTCGCATAGAAAATAGATTTTAGAAAAACAAACGTTTCTGAAATATTACAATTAAAAAGATAATCCAAAGCTAGCATCATATAGATTTATATCAATGTTTAACTGGCTATTTTACGATAATTTTAATTATGTTTAAATCCATTAAATTTTTAGACCAGCAGAAAAAAATCGCAAATAAAATTGTTTTATTAAACCAACTGAGCTTTTGTCTTCGTCAAATACGAGTGTTCTCTAAACCCAATAATTACTCGTTAATTAAGTTTTTTTTTCTCTTAAATCCACTCACAAAACATCCAAATCTCTCCTATTAAATTCTTGATCGCCACAAAACCCACCAACCCAACCCTCACTGAACCCAACCACAACGCAGCAGATTAGTCTAATTGCTTTAAAAATAGCCCAAAACATGGCATTTCAATACACGGACCTGTTTTGTCTGGCACTCCATGGACGGCTCATCCGCTGACCCCCGCAATGTGGCGCTGAATGGAGTTTTATTTTTGGCTCGCACTCGGCTCCATCAAGGTTTTCCCTGGCGACCCGAATCTGACACGCCCCTTGTCGCGGCACCCCCCCCCCCCCCACCCGCTTTCTTTGAAATATCGTGTTTCGTTGCGATAAAACGACATTTTCAAAACGCGACTTTTTTAAAAACCTAATTTTTGTTATTGCATTTCCTGTTCCATGTTTTGGGCAATTACAGATGTCGAGTTGGTTTTTTTTTTTAAATTCGTCCTGCGAACAAAAAATTTTTAAAAAGTATCAGAACTGTACAAGTGTAATTTAAATGAGCAGGCCAAAAAAATTAATATGCATGTTAGTGTAAATAAAATTTTAATTAGTAGGCCAAAAAAATTTATCGGGGATCGGGCGAAAAGGAAGGAGCAACTAGAACTAAGTCAAGTCAAAAGCAAATTAATTTTTCTGAAAGTGTAATTTGAATTTGAACAAGTAGGCCAAAAACAAATTAATTTGTTTGTAAGTTGAAATAAAATTTAAATAAGTAGGCCAAAAACAAATTAAATTAAATTTGTAATTCAAATCACTTCGCCAAAAAAAAGTAATTTGTCTGTAAGTGTATTAGTGTATCTTAAATCAGTTGGCCAAAAAAAACAAATAAACTTGTCCAAGAGTTTACGAACAAAACATTGATCTGAGTTTGGGAACAAACACAAAATGTGTAGAAATTTTAAAAACCCTCAAAACCTACACCATAGGCGTGTCTAAACAGCGGCTGGGGTAGAAGTGAGGTATTTTTGTAATAAAGGTCGTCAAAATTAACTGATTTTAGAATTTTAACTAATTTAAATCAAAATTGTAAGATTGTAAAAAATAATTTAAAAAAACTGTAAAAAATAATTATCTGGAATTTCAAACATATAGATCTAAGCCTGTAAATAAAGATGATAAAATAACATGGCATGTCGTGGCCTAGCTCGAGTTCAAATCCGGGTTCAAGTCAGTGGAACATCCTTGAGTCCATCCAGCCGTGATGCGTACCTAACTCAGGCTAGGGAACGTAAAGGCGGCTGGGCATAGCGCTGACCACATAATACTTTCGCATGCCGAGGTCAAGAAACATATGAACTCTATACTTCATCTGCCGAAAGGATCGCTAGGCCTAAAGAAGAATCTTTACTATAAAATAACTCCTCCATAAAAATTAGCAACACGCTAAAAATGGATAGCATGTGCTGGCAATTGATAACCATACACATCTATCTTTTTAATATTCTCTTCAAAGTTCCTCCCATCACATGCTGGGTTTCAGCGGCGTAGCCAGGATCGTCTCAAGGGGGGGGGCGGTTCCAATTTTTACCCGGGGACAAGCTTTCGATTTGCACCCCCTCCCCTCAAACTTTCGATTTGCACCCCCTCCCCTCAAACTTTCGATTTGCACCCCCACCCCCTCAAACTTTCGATTTGCACCCCCCCCTCATACTTTATATATATATACCGAGGGGTCTATGGGGGGAGGGGGTTATGACCCCCCCCCTAACCCCCTGCCTACGCCGCGGCTGGGTTTCTTTCAGACATATTTCTCTGTGTGTGGGCGCACTTAACATTTGTTTAAAGTATAAATTATCTATTTTTCTATTTGGTTAAAGTATAAATTATCTATTTTTCTCTTTGGTTAAAGTATAAATTATCTATTTTTTCTACTTCGTCCGGGGGAGGTAGCGGTGAACGTGCTCCGGTGGGAGGCACTGCCCCCCCCCCCTCCCCCGAAGGGATGTCTTAAAGAAATTCTGCTCCCAAATCTTCTCCATTCTTCCATTTATCTCTCTATCTTTCCCTTACTTTTTCTACCTTTTCGTCATATTTCTCCTATACACCCTTTAAGATTCTCGCAATTCAAAATATTTTTTATTGAATTCAATTTTTACCTGTTTTAAATTCGCCATGTTTTTTCCCTTCCAAATTTCCCATCAGAACATGCTCTCGTTTGGGGAAATAATTCGAGATTTCTTGGGTTAGTCCCCTAATGAAGCTTGGGCAACCTGGCAATTAGCTGTGGGCGGTGGCAAATTGCCCTGGCCATGAACTAGGCAAAAAGTTTCATCTTCTGCCCAGTTATGCGGGCAACAGGAAGTACGTCACGGAGCAGAGGAAGTTTCATCCGAACTGAGCAATCTTGTTGTCGGTGTTTTTTGTACTCGTCCATAGTTCATTTTAAGGGCGCGTAGGTTAAACGTGGTGGAATGATAGAGTAAGTAAAGTAGAGTAAGTAAAGTAAGTAAAGCAGAGTAAGTAAAGTAGAGTAAGTAAAGTAGAGTAAGTAAAGTAGAGTAAGTAAAGTAAGTAAAGCAGAGTAAGTAAAGTAGAGTAAGTAAAGTAGAGTAAGTAAAGTAGAGTAAGTAAAGTGGAGTAGAGTAAGTAAAGTAGAGTAAGTAAAGTAGAGTAAGTAAAGTAGAGTAAGTAAAGTAGAGTAATTAAAGTAGAGTAAATAAAGTAGAGTAAGTAGAGTAGAGTAAGTAAAGTAGAGTAAGTAAAGAGAGTAAGTAAAGTTCCTTCTTACTCTCAAACCGAACGGTCTACGGGGCAAGTGAAGAAGAGTTCACTTGTTTCTGTGACCTCGGCATATGAAGGGATAGATGGTCAACACTATGCCCACCCTAACTTGAGTTAGGTTCCCATCAGAGCTGGGTACACTTGTACCCGGATTCTAACTCGAGACTAACAGGTTAGCAGTCCAGCTCTCTACTTCTAGGTCACTCCGTCCCATACCGTAGATAGTATGACAGCTAGATTTATCGTGTCAGAAAAAAAAATCGAAACAATTTTTTTTAAATAAATCAGATGACCAAGGTGTAAGTCTGTTCCTGTTTATCCGATATTCTGTTAATAAAATATTGAAAACAATCGATATTTTTCTTCTTGCTAATCTGACGAAAATATTCGGTAGAAACGACAGATGGTAGTGTTTTCACGTTTTTACTTTCTCGTATATACGAAGTATAGAGAAAGTATTGTAATCGTGCACAAAAATCAATTGAAATTTTAACAATTTTCACTGTATTACACCTCAGTCCTTCATCACATCCGAAGTATAGAGGACTTATTTTAATCGGGCAAAAATTATCAATCCAGATTTATCAAAATTAAGAGGTTTTATGCGTAATCCAGTCTGAAAAACTGGGCTTTGCAATTCTGTCCGTATGTCTGTGTGTGTGTGTGTGTCTGTCCGTGTGTAAACACGATAACTTGAGTACCGTTACAGCTAGGTTGATGAAATTTCATATATAAGTATTTTATCAAAATCGTAGATCCGTATCAACTTTTGAGCGATTTCCGATAACCGGAAGTGGTACTTTTTCTACTTTGAATTTTTCAAAAGCCTATAACTTGAGTACTATTTCAGATAGATAAATGGAATTTCACATGTAAGTATAAGATCTAATTCTCTACCTTCTGTCAAATTTTGAGTAATTTCCGTTGCCCGGAAGTACTAATTTACGCTACTTCCGATTTCTCAAAAATCTAATGTAAATTTTTAAAGTACTAATAATATTGCGCACTATTATGCACTTTTTTATTTGGCGTTCACTTGGTGTGCAATCTTTTTTCTACGAGATTTTATTCTATTTTTAAAACATTAAGTATTTAAAATTGATTAAAAATCATGTCTATAGCCCGAGTTCCCATCCCCTGTTGTTTTATATAAGAATATTCGAGAAAGTTTAGGGGGGATCACTCCCGGTTTATTTTCAATAGCAAGGCAGGTCTACCGTTTTCCACAAACATCATATCCGAAACCCAATGTAGTTGTAGAAGGCGGAGCAAAAGTGAAATATATATTCACACACACACACAAGAGTATATATATATATATATATATATATATATATATATATATATATATATATATATATATATATATACATATATACCGCGCTTATCCAGAACCAGGCCGTTCTAACTCCATTTTTTCATTCATCATTTTGTTCTAATTCCGCCAAAGTATTGTGGAAAAAATATTCTAGGCCATATATTTTACCACTATTGCAGAACTTAATTTTACCATGTACTTAATGTAGAAATGTTAAAGAAAACATGAAAACTTTCTGTGAACTATTTTAAAAGCTGGCTTTATGTATTTTATATATCCAGTGAAATCCCTTAGGCGCTATTTTACTTAGAACACCATGTTACTGTAAGGCATTAAAAACAAAATTGATAATCCCAACGCTAATCGCGCTATATCCACACAGGTATTGGGTTGGAAAATCCGCAATCTCCTCCTGTTAATCCGCGGTCAGATCCATATGATCCCCTCTAATCCAGCTCGGGCATTCACTCTGCTCCTGCTCAGCCGAGCGTGATCTAATGAGCGTCTGAGTAAAAAGTTCTCATCGCCATATTTGTTGCTGTTTTGATCTGTTTGTCGGCCATCCAATAAGCTGCTTATCGCCATGGTGATAAGAACGCTTTGAATAAGTTTATTATCCATCTCGAAGGTGTTTCAAAGCCAAATAAGAACAGATTTTTTTAACCAACAAAAAAAAACTTTCCATTCATTTTTTTTTAAAACTAGTTTTTCTGAATTCTATTCGTCAACAGTGGAATATTGCGAATAAAATTCACCCAGTTCTACCGAACTGATTTTTTTCAAACTTGACACGTTGGTCGAGTTGCAATGTGACGCGAACTTTGACGGGATTAAAAATGAATAAAAATTGTTCAAAGAAATATAACAACAAAATCTAAAATATGGGGCTAGATTTGTTAAAAGATGATGAGAAAATTAAATATCCGATGCCAAAATTATATAAATGTGCCGCTTCAATAAATTACTGAGGCATAAGCTGAATAAAGATAAATAATTACAAATCAACGCTCCAGGATTAATTAGTTGTCTTTACGAAACCTAATTAACCCTGATTGGATAAAATTGATTAGATTTCGATGCCCAACCCAAACTCTCCTGTCGAGACCTAACATAAGTAGACCATTAGTGGCGGGATAAAAAATACATCCACGTCGCCCTAATACCACCCTTCTGCCGAACCTGACGACGAACAAATGTATTGTCAGCGCCGATAACAGGTTTAGCCGATCTGATCAACCTCCACGTGAGGCTGTATTCTAATTGTGATTGATACGTCGCCATCTTGTTCCGCCCCGATAATCCGGTGCTTTCAACTCCGATTACGAATACCCGCTTAACCGTCCAGATGGAAGAACGCGGTAGACGCGTCCGAAATGTAATGCCCCTTTTCCAAAAACTTTCAAATACAATTATCCTCCCTGCTTTAGCCTTACATAAGGCTGACGTCACGACCTGAAGATAACCGAATCGTGTTCGGATGCGCATCAGTCGGTCATCAAATCATCTTCAGTGCGCGGTCAAAGTTTGTGAAATTGTGTTATTTGCATTGTAACTTCATCAAATCGCGTTTAAATCAGCACTAACAATGTAATAAATCGTGTGCAAATGTGCATTGAAATTTCACCATTTCGTATGCAGTTGTACACTAATAGCATTAAATCGTGCGCAAAGGCATTTAAAATGCTTATACATTCTGGCTCAAGTTAAAATGCCGATTCTGGATAAAAATCCTTTTTCAATTTCATTTTCGTTTCCGTTTAAATTTTAGTTTGAGGTGTGGATTTTCTGTTTTGGTTTTTGGTCTAGAGGAAAAGACATTATCAACCTAGCGCCCGTTGTATTTCTCAATCGACGGGCCATTCATCTAGTTTATAAAATTTAAAAAATTTAAAGTTAACAAGTTATTTTTTAAATAAACTGTTCAAAAGTATGTTTTAAAAAAAAATAGCTTTTGACATCCTGTCAAATCATCTTCTTAATTCTACTGGTTGACAGGTAGCACGTGACTTCACGTCAGTCTCGGAGTTGAGTACATCCATTTTTTTTTTCTACTCACAGTTTGAAATCTCGTTATGAGAATTTCTTAAATTGAGTTTTTTTTCCGGAAATGAACTGTAAAAAAAATCATTTTATTGACATGTGGCTGTAGTTTGAAAAAATCTCTAAGACGTCTTGTATTTGTGGTATAGAAAAACTATATTAAAAAACTATTTTCCTACTTCAAGCAACTGTATCTGAGAATTCACCAAGTTGAGCATAAATTCAACAATAAATGAATACAAACATTTTTATTTTAAAATAATATATCTATATTGCGTTTGAACTTTTTTTTAAATTTAAAATAAATAATGATTACGTGAGATGAATCCAAATTCTTTATTTATTTATTTAAAAAAATTAAATTACAAAAACAACTTATATTTTTTAGCAAGTTAATAACGGGTTCTGTTTCAACACACGACGACTTAATGGCCAACAGATATTAAGAGCTATGTCTTTATGTGAGTTGATGCACGCAGCTGCTCGGGCCTACATTAGGCAGACAGCCTTCCTCCATTTTGGCTTTTAATCTTTTTTATCGTCTATGTTTGAGTCTGGGGGGCAATAGGTTTGAACGTGAAGTTAGATTTTATTTGAAGACATCACAGGCTTAATTTAATTTTTTATGCTTTGGATAATGATGGGGCATAAAATTGTGGTAATTTAAATATTATTTTTTGCTATTTACTTAAAATAATCTTAAATTAAACCCATTATGTTCATTTCTCTAAGATTTTTAAAAAATATATGTATTAAGTATTATTAAAATCTTATTTCAGATTTGTTCTTTTTCGTTTTCCGATCTGAATTTTTATCTTTCAATATTTTAAAAATATTCACGACACCTTTTTCAGACCTCATAAACAGAGGCGTCGCGGGAGGGAGGGGGGCACACTGGGTGACACCCGACCCAGCTACGCCACTGCCCATACGTCATGCCTATTTTACAATCTTGAAAGTTTAATCTTTAGGATCAAAGCATTCACTGGTTTCAAAGCCACAATCTAAACTAACATTGAAATAGATCATTGAATAAGATCAAACATCAGATACAGATTGCAATACAACTCCGAAACATCATTTGGAGCATAGCAATAGAACTTTTAAAACATGAACATCAGATACAGATTGCAATACAACTCCAATACATCGTTTAGAGCAAAGCAATAGAACTTTTGAAACATCAAACATCAGATACAGAATGCAATACAACTCCGAAACATCATTTGGAGCATAGCAATCGAACTTTCAAAACATCAAACATATAGATGCAGATTGCAACAGAAAAAAAATTACCCCCGACACCAAATAAATTACTATTCGGAATTTCCCAACGCGAGATAAAGATTGTATCAAACCTTTAACAACATGCACCCAAGTCGCAACATATCCCGTCAAGGCATTCAACATTTCAATGAGGACCGTGTTACAACTCCGCGGTCATCAGAAGCAACAATGAACGGTCCATTTCTCCACCCCGGCGGGCAGGAGATTGTTTTATTATTCCCGACCCCCAACAAACACTGCATACGACTGTAGGTAAATCATGGCAATTACGCGGTGGTCTAAGCTTCATTTGTCCCGTAACCATGGCAACGTATGAAATTGGCATTCAGGGGTAATGTGTGTGGTAGGTTCGTGTGGGGGAGTTCTCTTGCTGGGAAAAATAAGTATTGCTCGTGGGGAGTTCATTGCTGTGATAGCGGTAAGGGGGGAGGGGGGGGGGGCTGGAGGGAGGGTGGGGGCAATCAAAGAAATCAATCATCGTGTGATCAACGGATCAAACGTTCATAGGGTTTTACTCTCGTGGTCCCCGGGGAGGGGGAGAACGCTGGGGGGGGGGGGGGGGGGGGTCAGGTTAAGGGGTGTGGTCGACTCGTCTATACAAGCTGATCGCATTATTGAGCTCTCGATAATGGAAGTTTGGTTTCCATGGTAGTTAGAAGCTCATATCAATGGCCCAGTCCATTATTACATCACTGGTCTGTAATGTCCAGTCCATTATTACATTACTGGTCAGTTGTGACCTATGGACCTACTTAAGGTGGCTGGCCAAAATCTGCTTGGGTTAAAATATCTGTATCTGTAAACTTCTTTAATTAGTGAGTATACTAACATGACCTGTTGACTTACTTATTCTTCTGATAATATGTGGCAGCACAGAATCCAAACAAAAATATCTGAAGTGTTTCCAGTAAAACAGCTGCCCACTGTCAGTGTTTTATTAAAGTGTAATTACTTTTTAAACTGAACAAAAACAGAACACTATAAAGTTAAGATAAATTATTTACTTATTAGATCCATTCAACAATAATTTCCATATCATCAGGCAAACAACATTTATAATTCAAAGGCAAATCACATCCACCCTAAGATCAAACATACCATCATATTAATGAGATAAAACATCATGAATCAATCACTAGTATAGAAACATTGTATTTTCAATCAACAACAACAAAAAACAGTGGTACAGATCCCAGAATAACAGAAAGTTGTGCATGGACATAGGGACATGGTTAGCATTTAGATGGTTTAGAGCACGCTAGAGATGGATTCATGTTTGGATTTATATATATACACATACATATGTATAGATGTATTTATACATGTATATATGCACACATACACACACACATATATATATATATATATATATATATACATATAGATGTATATATACATGTGTATAAGCACATATATTATATATATATACACATATATACATAGATATATATATAGGTGTAAAATGTATATATATATATGTGTGTATATATATGTATATTATACCAACATATGTATAATATAAATTTTTACATATATACACACATAAATATTATATAAATATATATATATATATATATATGTATATATATACATATATATATATATACATATATATATATATAACTGTATCATATACATGTGTATATTATAACAAACATATCTATATGAATGTTAAGTGACTTAAGTCTATGTACATAAAATACACCAAAAGAATAGTCCCAGTAGCTCCACCGGGAATCACCTAACCCAACACCTGCTGTCATGTCACTGACACAATGTACCATTGATGCCAGGCTTACAACACCTGCTGTCATGTCACTGACACAATGTACCATTGATGCCAGGCTTACACTTAACACAACAACTCAAGTGAATCCCTCTAGATGCACAAGTTTAAAAAAAAAGGAATTAGTTGGGTATAACTGCAGTGACCAGATTACATCCTTCTGACTTTAAAAAAAAAAATGCAGACTGCTGTGTATATTGAATAATGTGGTTAAAAGCTTTGGTTAACGCATGTAAAATTAAAGAAATTAAAGCTACATCAAGTCTAGAAAAATCAATCCCCCAAACATAGCCAGGAAACTGTGGATCAAATGTTTAGTGAGGTTTGTCCTGACACAATCATCACATAACTAAATCAACAAACTTGGATACGTTTGTAAGGTGGATAATAAATAAAACGATCCATTTTATGATTAAATCAAGATGCTAAATATGGGTTAGAGAAATTAGAGGTCACGGATAGGGTTAGGGTTATAGGGAAAGCGAGGGATGGTATAGGGAAAGTGAGGGATGGTATAGGGAAATTGAGGGATGGTATAGGGAAAGTGAGGGATGGTATAGGGAAAGTGAGGGATGCTATAGGGAAATTGAGGGATGGTATAGGGAAAGTGAGGGATGGTATAGGGAAAGCGAGCGATGGTATAGGGAAAGCGAGGGATGGTATAGGGAAATTGAGGGATGGTATAGGGAAAGTGAGGGATGGTATAGGGAAAGTGAGGGATGCTATAGGGAAAGTGAGGGATGCTATAGGGAAAGTGAGGGATGCTATAGGGAAAGTGAGGGATGGTATAGGGAAAGTGAGGGATGCTATAGGGAAAGTGTGGGATGCTATAGGGAAAGTGAGGGATCGTATGGGGGAAAGATCAGGGACAGAAAGATAGAGAATAATAGGCTAATATATAGAGAAAGTGTAGGATGGGAAAGGTAATTGATGACAAAATAATGGATGGTAGAGGGAAAAGATAAAATATAGCATATATCAATAACATAGTTTTATATTTCATAAATTAATATACATAATTGATATAAACAAAAACATTGTATTATGTATCAGACATAAAACCTATATGTATTCCCCACACATCTATAAATAATAAAACTGTCAACATAACATCAGAATGTATATCATGTCCAGACACACCGTTATATGACTGACATACAAAACAGTCATTGTTATATCATTCTTTATTAATACTTCTCATGTAATCACATAACCAACTTTTTCTGGTAATTTTAACAGTTGAATGTGGATGACGGGAGGCAGTTTGCATACCTATAGCCCTGGGTAGCCAAAACAGTCACTTGACAGGAGGTAGCCCAACAGTCACCTAAGGTAGCCTACCCATCTATCTAGCCAGGTTTACATCTAGACCTATGGCACAGGCTAACCTGCCAGCCAGTAGGTTGCCTATCTAGACCTATGGCAGAGATCAACTGGCTAAGACCAAGATAAACATTGCACTGATTTCCCTTGAGCCTTTGGTATTTAGTGATACAATATTTATGTAGTCCTCTCTCTACATTCTGCTGGACTGAAACAGTGGAAATGATATAAGCAACAAATCTCCATGGCAACAGACATTAACAATGTTGTTTGTCTAACTAGTGGATCTAAGATCTGTCGGCCTAAGTTGTGTGGGCCTAAGTTGTGAGGGCCTAAGTTGTGAGGGCCTAAGTTGTGTGGGCCTAAGTTGTGTGGGCCTAAGTTGTGTGGGCCTAAGTTGCGTCATTGGATGTCAACTAGCCTGGACCTATGATGTGTCATTGGATGTCAACTAGCCTGGACCTATGATGTGTCATTAGATGTCAACTAGCCTGGACCTATGATATGTCATTAGATGTCAACTAGCCTGGAGCTATGATGTGTCATTGGATGTCAACTAGCCTGGACCTACATATGTCAACTAGCCTGAACCTTATGATATGTCACTAGATGTCAACTAGCCTGGACCTATGATGTGTCATTGGATGTCAACTAGCCTGGACCTATGATGTGTCACTAGATGTCAACTAGCCTGGACCTATGATGTGTCATTGGATGTCAACTAGCCTGGACCTATGATGTGTCATTTGATGTCAACTAGCCTGGACCTACAGATGTCAACTAGCCTAGACCTATGATGTCAAGCAACCTAAAACTATGTGTCACTGGATGTCAACTAGCCTGGACCTATGATGTGTCATTGGATGTCAACTAGCCTGGACCTATGATGTGTCATTTGATGTCAACTAGCCTGGACCTACAGATGTCAACTAGCCTAGACCTATGTGTCATTTGATGTCAACCAGCCTGAACCTATGATGTGTCATTGGATGTCAACTAACCTAGACCCTATGATGTCCAGCACCCAACAACAACGCCACCAGACATGTCTAACAGATGTTTACACTGCCAGCGCCACCAGAGGCTAAAACATTAATTTAGAAAAAATAATTTGATCAATAAAAAAGCCTGCCAGTTTTTATGTCAAAGCTGGCTTAAACAAAAGACTGGCAGAATAAAAGTGTCTGGGGGGGGGGGGGGGGGGGGAGAAATTTATTGCTGCGCTGTTCTATGCCTGCCAACCCCAGCAGAAAAAAAACAACTAGAGATGACTGTAAATCAATTTGGTATGAGAATCTCAGCCAGATTATACCTGGTCGTGTTGTACAGTCAAACTAGATCAGTGCTTGTAAAATTGTCTATGGTATAAATCTTAGCTGTGTTGTTCAAACTGATTCTTCTTATCTTTTGTTCATGTTATATATGTAGTACAGACAGTGGAAGCAAACAGGGGCTTACATGATTTACATCATTCAAGTTCTAAGTTACTGCACAATATGATGGATGCTAAAGAGCGGATTTGGTGCTAGATATCAGTGACCAGTTTCAGAATCAAGTGAACAGTTTAAGAATAAGTGGCCAGTATCAGAATGAAGTGCTCAGTTTCAGAATGAATTGACCAGTTTCAGAATCAAGTGACCAGTTTCAGAATCAAGTTACCAGTTTCAGAATCAAGTGATCAGTTTAAGAATCAAGTGGCCAGTTTCAGAATGAAGTGCTCAGTTTCAGAATGAAGTGCTCAGTTTCAGAATGAATTGACCAGTTTCAGAATCAAGTGACCAGTTTCAGAATCAAGTGAACAGTTTCAGAATCAAGTGACCAGTTTCAGAATCAAGTGCTCAGTTTCAGAATGAATTGACCAGTTTCAGAATTAAGTGAACAGTTTCAGAATCAAGTGACCAGCTCTACCATCATAAACAAGTGATCAGAACCAACACTAAGGCCTTGTGTTTTGACCTATAACATAGGTTGTTCCAGGTAGCTAAAGCAGCTAGTATGTCTGTCAGTCCAAAGTATGTCTGTCATTAATAAGTATATCTGTAAGTCCAAATTGTGTCTGTCAGTACAAAGTATGTCAGTCAGTCCAAAGTGTATCTGTTAGAATGTTTTGCTTAAAACGGCAACTAAAAAAAAGATTCTATTTTAGGCAGTAAATTATGACAAGATATTATCAGCCAACAACCTTGGAGATACATTTTAATCTTGACAAAGAAATGACATCATTAAAAAATGGTAACACATTGGACTCATGACCAAGAAATAACAAGTTTAACCGATATGTGATACAGTCAAGTCTTCACCAAAAAATGACAAGTTCAAACAAATTGTGATACAATATGTCTTGATCGAGCAACTGAAATCATAAACAATGAGTGATAATACAACAAATGGTACTTGCCTGTATAAACTAGACAACAAAACAATGGAGTTGATTTGATAGCATCATAACTAGCAAACCCTACCCCCCATCTATCCCCTTAACCAAATTCTAAACACTGGTCTAGTTCAACAGAAAAGTACCAGAGAAGCAAAAAAAAAAAAAAAAAAATGAATCATTCACAATTTGAGCACCACATTCTTGTCTGGAGATAAAAAAAAAAAGAAAACAACTTTCATCATCTGTCCACATGTCCTTCTTTAACAGAAACTTTTTCGCCTGTGTGAGAACTGGCCTCCGCGGCTGGCGCCGCCTGGGGCTGCTGACCATCCGCCACCCCATCGTTCAGCACGTCCAGCTCCCGCTGCTTCCAAAAGTCAGAGTTCTGCTTGATGTGGATTGTGTTGTCTGCCACATCAGGGTCAGGCTGGCCGTAGTTGGGGGGGTTGGCATTGGGGTCGTAGCCAAGTGTCCTGAGCATGGGGGCTGGAGAATAAACATGTACATCGTGTGGTGCAGGGTGTACAATCAGTTATTCTTATTGCCTTCTTAATTAAGCAGCAATTAAAGCTGTATACTAATTTTTTTCCTATATATATGTGTGGGTGTGTATGTGTATGTATATACATATATATATACATAATATATATATATACGTATATATGGGAACAGGGCATTACCACCCCCACCCAGTAGGACATTACCCCCCTGGACAGGGTTAGGGCTAGGGTTAGGGCTATAGCTATGGCTAGGGTTAGTGTCACAGTTAGGCTTAAACTAATGTTTAGCCTTGGTTTTGGTTTTGTGTTAAGTTTCAGGCTGAGGTGGATGCTTAGGTTTTGGTCTTTTTAAGGTTAGGATTAAGGTAATATATAGGTATAGAATTTGAGTTAGAGTTAGGATTCTAACTTGAGGGGGGGGGGGAGAGAGAGACTGTCCAGGGGGGGGGGGGTAATGTCCTGAAGCCATAAATAAAATTAAAAAAAAAAAAATATATATATATATATATATATATATATATATATATATATATATATATATATATATATATATATATAGACAGCAGACAGACAACAAACAGACAGACAGATATAGATCACTCCATGTCTATCAGTTTATGCCTATGTTTGTCAATCATAGTGAATGAATACAGTCATTAAGAGATAAACTGAAGTGATGGTGTGCACATCTGACTCACCTATACTTTCCATATCTTTGACAACATCCTCCGGTATGGCCCCCACCCACTTTGATAAAGCTTCTATATTGACTGGCTTTATAACCTGGTCGGTTGACTTCTCCGTTCTGGAAGAAAACAAAAAATAAAACATCGTTAAAATACAACGAAACAAAACAAACACAAAACATCGTTAAAATACAGCGGAACAAGACAAAAGAAACGCAGCAGAAAGAAACCCACTCAGACACGACGGTCTACACATCTCCACCACACACCGTCCCATCTCAACCCTGCCATTTCCTCAAATTGTTCCACATGAAGAATTAAAGTCTCATTTCGTTTTCAATACCCATTCCATCACACAACGGATAAGTTTGCATGTGCCGCCCCCACCCCCTTCCCCTCCCTAATCGTGATTCACCTAGATCTGCAGTTGTCTCTCCAATCGAATTAAACTCACCCCCCCTCCCCCTCCCCAGAGATGTCCATCTACCGCAGAAGCAAGCCGCTGCTGGCAGCATTCATTTCCGTGGTCACTCCGTTTCTTGCAGACAACGTCTGAAGAATTTCAAGCCTAAAGAAATGTTTTGCATACAAATCTCGGGCTTAGTGGAGCTAGCGAGCCTGGGACGGGGGCCACTCCCATGTGGCCATTTTGTTGGCGGCCAGCAAAACATTGCGTGATTGATGTGGCATTTGAGAAACATTCTAGCCTGTAAATCGGGGGGAGATTCGGAATTAATTTTTTATTATCCGAGAGCCCGGCAAATAAAATCAGAGTCCAACAAGCTTCGTCGGCTAAACATGGCCAGCACAAGTTGGCTAAACATGGCCAGCACAAGTTGGCTAAACATGGCCAGCACAAGTTGGCTAAACTTGGCCAGCACAAGTTGGCTAAACATGGCCAGCACAAGCTTCGTCGGCTAAACATGGCCAGCACAAGTTGGCTAAACATGGCCAGCACAAGTTGGCTAAACTTGGCCAGCACAAGTTGGCTAAACATGGCCAGCACAAGTTGGCTAAACGTGGCCAGCACAAGTTGGCTAAACGTGGCCAGCACAAGTCGGCTAAACATGGCCAGCACAAGTTGGCTAAACATGGCCAGCACAAGTTGGCTAAACTTGGCCAGCACAAGTTGGCTAAACATGGCCAGCACAAGTTGGCTAAACATGGCCAGCACAAGCTTCGTTGGCTAAACATGGCCAGCACAAGTTGGCTAAACATGGCCAGCACAAGTCGGCTAAACATGGCCAGCACAAGTTGGCTAAACATGGCCAGCACAAGTTGGCTAAACATGGCCAGCACAAGTTGGCTAAACATGGCCAGCACAAGCTTCGTCGGCTAAATATGGCCAGCACAAGTTGGCTAAACGTGGCCAGCACAAGTTGGCTAAACATGGCCAGCACAAGTTGGCTAAACATGGCCAGCACAAGCTTCGTCGGCTAAACATGGCCAGCACAAGTTGGCTAAACATGGCCAGCACAAGTTGGCTAAACATGGCCAGCACAAGTTGGCTAAACATGGCCAGCACAAGTTGGCTAAACATGGCCAGCACAAGTTGGCTAAACTTGGCCAGCACAAGTTGGCTAAACATGGCCAGCACAAGCTTCGTCGGCTAAACATGGCCAGCACAAGTTGGCTAAACATGGCCAGCACAAGTTGGCTAAACTTGGCCAGCACAAGTTGGCTAAACATGGCCAGCACAAGTTGGCTAAACGTGGCCAGCACAAGTTGGCTAAACGTGGCCAGCACAAGTTGGCTAAACTTGGCCATCACAAGTCGGCTAAACATGGCCAGCACAAGTTGGCTAAACGTGGCCAGCACAAGTTGGCTAAACATGGCCAGCACAAGTCGGCTAAACATGGCCAGCACAAGTTGGCTAAACATGGCCAGCACAAGTTGGCTAAACTTGGCCAGCACAAGTTGGCTAAACATGGCCAGCACAAGTTGGCTAAACATGGCCAGCACAAGTTGGCTAAACTTGGCCATCACAAGTCGGCTAAACATGGCCAGCACAAGTTGGCTAAACATGGCCAGCACAAGCTTCGTTGGCTAAACTTGGCCAGCACAAGTTGGCTAAACATGGCCAGCACAAGTTGGCTAAACATGGCCAGCACAAGTTGGCTAAACATGGCCAGCACAAGCTTCGTCGGCTAAACATGGCCAGCACAAGTTGGCTAAACATGGCCAGCACAAGTTGGCTAAACTTGGCCAGCACAAGTTGGCTAAACATGGCCAGCACAAGTTGGCTAAACGTGGCCAGCACAAGTTGGCTAAACGTGGCCAGCACAAGTCGGCTAAACATGGCCAGCACAAGTTGGCTAAACATGGCCAGCACAAGTTGGCTAAACTTGGCCAGCACAAGTTGGCTAAACATGGCCAGCACAAGTTGGCTAAACATGGCCAGCACAAGTTGGCTAAACTTGGCCATCACAAGTCGGCTAAACATGGCCAGCACAAGTTGGCTAAACATGACCAGCACAAGCTTCGTCGGCTAAACATGGCCAGCACAAGCTTCGTTGGCTAAACTTGGCCAGCACAAGTTGGCTAAACATGGCCAGCACAAGTTGGCTAAACATGGCCAGCACAAGTCGGCTAAACATGGCCAGCACAAGTTGGCTAAACATGGCCAGCACAAGCTTCGTCGGCTAAACTTGGCCAGCACAAGTTGGCTAAACATGGCCAGCACAAGTTGGCTAAACATGGCCAGCACAAGTCGGCTAAACATGGCCAGCACAAGTTGGCTAAACATGGCCAGCACAAGTTGGCTAAACATGGCCAGCACAAGTTGGCTAAACATGGCCAGCACAAGTTGGCTAAACATGGCCAGCACAAGCTTCGTCGGCTAAACATGGCCAGCACAAGTTGGCTAAACATGGCCAGCACAAGTTGGCTAAACATGGCCGGCACAAGTTGGCTAAACATGGCCGGCACAAGTTGGCTAAACATGGCCAGCACAAGTTGGCTAAACATGGCCAGCACAAGTTGGCTAAACATGGCCAGCACAAGTTGGCTAAACATGGCCAGCACAAGTTGGCTAAACATGGCCAGCACAAGTTGGCTAAACATGGCCAGCACAAGTTGGCTAAACATGGCCAGCACAAGTCGGCTAAACATGGCCAGCACAAGTTGGCTAAACATGGCCAGCACAAGTTGGCTAAACGTGGCCAGCACAAGTTGGCTAAACTTGGCCAGCACAAGCTTCGTCGGCTAAACTTGGCCAGCACAAGTTGGCTAAACATGGCCAGCACAAGTTGGCTAAACATGGCCAGCACAAGTCGGCTAAACATGGCCAGCACAAGTTGGCTAAACATGGCCAGCACAAGTTGGCTAAACATGGCCAGCACAAGTTGGCTAAACATGGCCAGCACAAGTCGGCTAAACATGGCCAGCACAAGTTGGCTAAACATGGCCAGCACAAGTTGGCTAAACATGGCCAGCACAAGTTGGCTAAACATGGCCAGCACAAGTTGGCTAAACATGGCCAGCACAAGTTGGCTAAACATGGCCAGCACAAGTCGGCTAAACATGGCCAGCACAAGTCGGCTAAACATGGCCAGCACAAGTTGGCTAAACATGGCCAGCACAAGTTGGCTAAACAAGTTATTCTACGGCTACGATATTGTACTTTGGGTTTTTCTAATAGCCCCTTGAAGGTAATGTCATCAAATTAAAAAAAAAACACCTAATGAGCAGTGTTAAGATTCGACAAGCGAATACATGACATGTTTTGTTTTTGCTCGCACGTGTAATAAGAGCGGGAATTTCACTCACGCTGAATTAATATGATGATTGAAATTCACAGGACTTGAGAAATGAAAAGGGAGTAGCATTCATACGAGCGTGACATTCTACACATCACGTGACATTCCACACATCACGTGACACTCCAAACATCACGTGATATTCCACACATCACGTGATATTCATCACATCACGTGATATTCATCACATCACATTCCACAGATCACGTAACATTCCACAGATCACGTGACATTCCACACATCACACCACGTGACATTCCACACATCACGTGACATTCCACACACCATGTGACATTCCACACATCACATCACGTGACATTCCACACATCACATTCCACACATCACGTGACATTCCACCACATCACGTGACATTCCACAACATCACGTGACATTTCACACATCACGTGACATTCCACCACATCACGTGACATTCCACCACATCACGTGACATTCCACACATCACGTGACATTCCACACACATCACGTGACATTCCACCACATCACGTGACATTCCACACATCACGTGACATTCCACACATCACGTGACATTCCACACACATCACGTGACATTCCACCACATCACTCGACATTCCACACACCACATCACTCGACATTCCACACACCACATCACGTGACGTTCCACACACCACATCATGTGACATTCCACCACATCATGCGACATTCCACACACCGAGCCATAAGAAAGAAATAGCACCAAGACGCATGATGTAGCCCAGCCCGCCTGTTGACACACGCTGGACTGCACTCAACTATTTTAAACTCTCGAGTGACCCGTGCCAAAGCTGACCACATCACGTGACTTTCTCCCACTCACTGACGTGGTCGCCCTCTGACCACAATCCGCCACTAATTACACACACACAACATGGGATATCTGCAATGTTAACAGCCTCTCACACAGTAGTAAGGTACGCCGAGCCAATGCTGTAAGTTGCCCTGCGTGTGGACATGATAATTTAATGAAAAAAGTTCCAAGTAAAGGGCAAGTGAAGTAGAGTTCACTTGTTTTTGTGACCTCGGCATGTGACCTCAGCCACCTTTACTTACCCAAACGTGCGTTAGGTACCCATCAGAGCTGGGTGGACTCAGTAATGGTCTACTGATTCGAACTCGAGACTTACGGGTTAGCAGTCCAGTCCCACTCCGTCCCTTTACAACTGATTAGGTTTACTAAAGACATTGGCTCATATGGCCTGACTTAAATCCCGGCAACCCCAGCTAAAGCCCCCCCCCCATTACATCGGTATAGTGTAGCGCCACTTTGACCGCCTATGGGAACCTAGTGAGCTGTGCTACAGTGTGACATGGAGATCAAAGCGCCGCCACGAGTGGTGATCTCACTATGTGCTGAGGTGGTGTGACCGGGGCCTCTACAACAAACAAGGGAACCTACCAGCTGGTCAAGCAACTGTTACAATATCTCATTGTGGCACACGGTTGGAAGAAATAGTAGAATTCAGAACAACTTGACTACATTTAACTATTTACACAACAATCCACTGTAAAAATCCACAACAGCTGTATGCACTTCATGAAATGCTTGCTGTTCACTACACCACCACCCCCATACACACAACCAGCCCCTCAGTATAATCCAGTGGTTTGTAATCTGGGTTTGATCAAACCTCAGGGGTTCGGTGAATCAGTGTGAGGGGTTCGCCGGAGGTGAAGACACATACCCGATACATGTAATTCACAATCGGATTTTTGTCAGTGCGGACGATAGAACAATTAAAAAGGGTTCGGTGAATGCGCAGAAGAAACGGGTGGGGGTTCGGTACGTCCAAAAAGGTTAGCTACACAGATACTTGGTGCACCTACCGACTTTGGCTACAGATACTTGGTGCACCTAACGACTAGGGATGCAGATACTTGGTGCACCTAACGACTAGGGCTACAGATACTTGGTGCACCTAACGACTAGGGCTACAGGTAATTGGTGCACCTAACGACTAGGGCTACAGGTACTTGGTGCACCTAACGACTAGGGCTACAGATACTTGGTGCACCTAACGACTAGGGCTACAGGTAATTGGTGCACCTAACGACTAGGGCTACAGGTACTTGGTGCACCTAACGACTAGGGCTACAGATACTTGATGCACCTAACGACTAGGGCTACAGGTAATTGGTGCACCTAACGACTAGGGCTACAGATACTTGGTGCACCGAACGACTAGGGCTACAGATACTTGGTGCACCTAGCGATTAGGGCTACAGATACTTGGTGCACCTAGCGATTAGGGCTACAGATACTTGGTGCACCTAACGCTAGAGCTACAGATACTTGGTGCACCTAACGACTAGGGCTACAGATAATTGGTGCACCTAACGACTAGGGCTACAGATACTTGGTGCACCTAACGCTAGAGCTACAGATACTTGGTGCACCTAACGACTAGGGCTACAGATACTTGGTGCACCTAACGACTAGGGCTACAGATACTTGGTGCACCTAACGACTAGGGATGCAGATACTTGGTGCACCTAACGACTAGGGCTACAGATACTTGGTGCACCAAACGACTAGGGCTACAGATACTTGGTGCACCTAGCGATTAGGGCTACAGATACTTGGTGCACCTAACGACTAGGGCTACAGATACTTGGTGCACCTAACGACTAGGGCTACAGATACTTGGTGGTGCACCTAACGACTAGGGCTACAGATACTTGGTGCACTTAACGACTAGGGCTACAGATACTTGGTGCACCTAACGACTAGGGCTACAGATACTTGGTGCACCTAACGACTAGAGCTACAGATACTTGGTGCACCTAACGACTGGGGCTCCAGATACTTGGTGCACCTAACGACTAGGGCTACATATAATTAGTGCACCTAACGACTAGGGCTACAGATACTTGGTGCACCTAACGACTAGGGCTACAGGTAATTGGTGCACCTAACGACTAGGGCTACAGATACTTGGTGCACCTAACGACTAGGGCTACAGATACTTGGTGCACCTAACGACTAGGGCTACAGATACTTGGTGCACCTAACGACTAGGCTACAGTTAACCAGACAACAGCCTAGGGACACGAGACCTGTGTTTTAGAAATAACGAGCAAAAGATCGATATCACCAAGAGGGGGGTGGGGCAGAGGGATCATAACAGTATCAAACTGTGAATCTAGTTTAGCAGTATCAAAGTGTGAATCTAGCTTAACAGTATCAAATTGTAAATCTAGCTTCACAGTATCAAAGTGGGAATCTAGTTTAAATCCGCCTAACGCACGGGTTCCCAACCTAGGGGTCGCGACCCCCCTGGGGGCGCGAAGGTCTTTCTGGGGGGTCGCCAACTGGTATACTAAACCTTAGTAATTTGAAACAAAACATAAATATTTAGAAGATTTTTTAAAATTCGGCTTCATTAACATCACTGGAAATGTAATAGAGAAGAAACAAAGCGCACTGTACAAAGTTGTTCTCAGTCACGAATCTATGAAATCTTCAAAACTAAAACTCCATTTGAGACGAGTCATTCGGAACACACCAAAAACATATGGAGTTCTTTCGTCGGCAAGAAGCTAGTTGCAAACGCCAGAGACTTGATCGAACTGGAAGTTTTCACCAACATTAGTGCAAGCATCAAATGAAGTCGCGATAGAAAATGCCAAGCAAAAAAAAAAAAAAAACAATAAGGGAAAATCTCATCAAACGCTGCATGTACTTAAATGTTAAATAACACATTTTTATCGAAATTAAGCTTTCACCATTGTTTGCTTTTCAAGTTGATAAATCAACAGACGTGAGTTCGTGTTCGCAGTTGCTGGTCTATGTCTATATTCATGCGGATGATAGCAAAGAAGAGTTGCTCTTTTGTGAAGATAGCAAGGAGAAAATAAATACCATTTTTGAAACTGGATGATTAAAATGGGTTGGAACGGCTATGTGGGTTTGTACGGATGGTGCGCCATCTATGTTTAGCTCAAAATCGGGCTTTCAGAAAGCAGAAAAGATTTAGCTCCCTAACCACTGCCCTAACCAATCGACACCAATAGTCCATTGCTAGTATAAGTCGTAAATTATATAAAATCTGGAGCCTTCAAAGAACTGAGCAAAAACATTGATATAGATCACGAGGTTCTGCTCTTCTACACTGCAGTACGCTGGCTGTCAAACGAAATCTGAAATCAAATTGTTCTTGGAAGTGCAAAGGAAACAAGACTTTTTGGTATACTTAAACCGACATAGAGTGATTGGAGAGTTTCATACCTAGCAGATGTGTTCGAACATCAAGATAAGATTAACCTGAAGCTTTAGGGAAAATGAACGAATATTATAACTTTCCATGATAATCTCGGGGCATTTTTATCAAAGCTGTAAAATCGGTAAAGAAAATAAATCTTGGAAATATTGTAAATTTGAGAAACTCTGCGGTGTGGTAGATGAATCTGATTGTGAGATAATTAAAATTTTGAAAGAAGCGATTTCTGGGCATCTTGAATCTCTTGAAAACGAACTGCATCGCTATTTCTCTGAGCTGAAAAAAGAAGAATCTACATTGACGCATTACCCATTCTCTTCTTCCCTTGATGTTGCCAGCATTCCCGATGAATTACAAGATTATTATTATCTGATTTACAGAATGATTCCGCGTAAAATGAAAAACTGTATACACAATTTCGGTGTAGTATTCACCATTCATACCCAAACGTAAAATTGATTGACTTTTCGAGAATATATTTTCAACACTATTCTTTGATTAAAAACAAAATTAAGATAATTATAATGACATAGGTTGGCGTTAACAAAAATGGTTGTTAATTAAAAACTTAACCACGAAGGTTTAGTGAATAGTATGCAATTTTAATCATGCTATTAAAATAGTTATCAAGAGTAGTTCATATTGAAAGTCTAATAGAAAATCTTATTTTAGTGCTTATTAATTTTCATACTAATTTCGACTTTTTAATTCTATGGGGGTCGCGGGTCGCTTAATTTTTATAAAAGGGGGTCGCCACTCGAAAAAGGTTGGGAACCACTGGCCTAACGTATACAACAGTTTATCAAGGCAATGTCAACAACAGATTTTACTACATCTGGCCAATTTAAACATAGGATCAAACAAAATCTGGCCAATAATAAAAAGTATGGCCAAAGTAAACATGGGATTTAACTACATGTGGCAAATGTAAACATGGGATCGAGCTAAATCTGGTCAATATTAACATGGGTTCTAACTATATTTGGCCAATGTAAACATGGCATGGGTTCTAACTATATTTGGCCAATGTAAACATGGGATCTAACAAAAATCACGGCAAATGTAAACATGGGATCTAACAAAAATCACGGCAAATGAAAACATGGGATCTAACAAAAATCACGGCAAATGAAAACATGGGATCTAACAAAAATCACGGCAAATGAAAACATGGGATCTAACAAAATTCACGGCCAATGTAAACATGGGATCCAACAAAAATCACGGAAAATGAAAACATGGGATCTAACAAAAATCACGACCAATGTAAACATGGGATCTAACAAAAATCACGGCAAATGAAAACATGGGATCTAACAAAAATCACGGCAAATGAAAACATGGGATCTAACAAAAATCACGGCAAATGAAAACATGGGATCTAACAAAATTCACGGCCAATGTAAACATGGGATCTAACAAACTTAGGGAAATGTAAACAACAGATCAAACTTAACATCTGTCCGATGTAATCGTATCTAACTGTAATTACAGCCAGTGTAAAGTGTAATTTAGTCCTCAACCTATCCCAGTGGTTGTAGCCGGCGTGTCATTTTGACCAAGCATTATCCTTAATGTTTCATTAACCTAAGCTCCCCAGCCTGGTGCCACGGCTCATTAGCTCCAGCCGGCCCTGTCAAAGTGAGACGCCCGTGGAGGGGCAGGAAAAGACGGGATCAATAGGCTAGAAAATATGGGGACTCGGGGAATGTTTGCAGAGTCGGAGCCGGAGTTGGTGATAGCTGGCTGGGTACAGCGGCTGGCTGAGTTGGGGAGTTCTAGTTGGCTGGGTACGGCTGCTGGCTGAGTCGGGACCAGGGTAGGCTGGTGCTAGACGGACGGTGTAATCAGCCGGAGTTGGTGATAGCTGGCTGGGTACGGCAGCTGGCTGAGTCGGGGAGTTGGTGATAGCTGGCTGGGTACGGCGGCTGGCTGAGTCGGGGAGTTGGTGATAGCTGGCTGGGTACGGCGGCTGGCTGAGTCGGGGAGTTGGTGATAGCTGGCTGGGTACGGCTGCTGGCTGAGTCGGGGAGTTGGTGATAGCTGGCTGGGTACTGCTTCTGACTGAGTCGGGGAGTTGGTGAGAAAGGCAGATCAAGAGACATGGCTCAAGTGAGACAGTCAGATCAAGGGGGACACTTGTTGTGAGAAAGCCAGCTGAAGAAAACAACTGAACTGAGACAACTGAAGTGAGACAACTGTAATGAGACAGTTGAAGTGAGACAACTGAAATGAGACAGCGGAAGTGAGACAACTGAACTGAGACAACTGAAGTGAGACAACTGAACTGAGACAACTGAAGTGAGACAACTGAACTGAGACAACTGAAGTGAGACAACTGTAATGAGACAGTTGAAGTGAGACAACTGAAATGAGACAGTTGAAGTGAGACAACTGAAATGAGACAGCGGAAGTGAAACACCTAAGCAAGACATGAGTAATAAGACAGCCAGCTGAAACGAGACAGCAGAAATATGAACATCAGCCTTTGTAAGACACCCACCATTTTAATGTCAGCCTATGTACCGCTTACACGTCAGCATATTGAGCCAGAAAGTCAGCACAACACGACCAACACATGAAACAGAACGTGTCCGCTTGTACACTATACCAATGTATAAAACGCTAACAATGCTATGTACACGTGATATTTTGAACAAATGCAATTTTTAAACCTAGCGGCGTGATTAATTAGACCTGTCAAGTTTTTAATATGAAAGGGAAATAATTCTTCATGCTCCAATAATTAATAACGTCATACATCAGGGGGGAAATAAAACCATTAATTCTTCAATAATGTGTATAAGAAAATATAATTCTCTGAACTATTTTTAAGCCGGAAAGATGCATGTAGTTTTATCAGGGTAGATAAATCTTCTTAGCCCCCATCCACAAGCCTCGTTAGCGCCCGGGCAGCGTTTAAATAACCCAATAATAAAGATGTTCCAATAGGATGGAGACGTGGAAGGGTGGAGGACATTGATTGCTCGTTTCTTCAGCCTGCCAGCTCGCATCTACATCACAGCATGGCTACAACCACGTGTCTCACATCTACATCACAGCTACAACCACGTGTCTCACATCTACATCACAGCATGGCTACAACCACGTGTCTCACATCTACATCACAGCATGGCTACAACCACGTGTCTCACATCTACATCACAGCTACAACCACGTGTCTCACATCTACATCACAGCATGGCTACAACCACGTGTCTCACATCTACATCACAGCATGGCTACAACCACGTGTCTCACATCTACATCACAGCATGGCTACAACCACGTGTCTCACATCTACATCACAACATGGCTACAACCACGTGTCTCACATCTACATCACAGCATGGCTACAACCACGTGTCTCACATCTACATCACAACATGGCTACAACCACGTGTCTCACATCTACATCACAGCATGGCTACAACCACGTGTCTCACATCTACATCACAGCTACAACCACGTGTCTCACATCTACATCACAGCATGGCTACAACCACGTGTCTCACATCTACATCACAGCATGGCTACAACCACGTGTCTCACATCTACATCACAGCTACAACCACGTGTCTCACATCTACATCACAGCATGGCTACAACCTCGTGTCTCACATCTACATCACAGCATGGCTACAACCACGTGTCTCACATCTACATCACAGCATCGCTACCACCACGTGTCTCACATCTACATCACAGCTACAACCACGTGTCTCACATCTACATCACAGCATCGCTACCACCACGTGTCTCACATCTACATCACAGCATGGCTACAACCACGTGTCTCACATCTACATCACAGCTACAACCACGTGTCTCACATCTACATCACAGCATGGCTACAACCACGTGTCTCACATCTACATCACAGCATGGCTACAACCACGTGTCTCACATCTACATCACAGCATGGCTACAACCACGTGTCTCACATCTACATCACAGCATGGCTACAACCACGTGTCTCACATCTACATCACAGCATGGCTACAACCACGTGTCTCACATCTACATCACAGCATGGCTACAACCACGTGTCTCACATCTACATCACAACATGGCTACAACCACGTGTCTCACATCTACATCACAGCATGGCTACAACCACGTGTCTCACATCTACATCACAGCATGGCTACAACCACGTGTCTCACATCTACATCACAGCATGGCTACAACCACGTGTCTCACATCTACATCACAGCTACAACCACGTGTCTCACATCTACATCACAGCATGGCTACAACCACGTGTCTCACATCTACATCACAGCATGGCTACAACCACGTGTCTCACATCTACATCACAGCATGGCTACAACCACGTGTCTCACATCAACATCACAGCATGGCTACAACCACGTGTCTCACATCTACATCACAGCTACAACCACGTGTCTCACATCTACATCACAGCATCGCTACCACCACGTGTCTCACATCTACATCACAGCTACAACCACGTGTCTCACATCTACATCACAGCATCGCTACAACCACGTGTCTCACATCTACATCACAGCATGGCTACAACCACGTGTCTCACATCTACATCACAGCATGGCTACAACCACGTGTCTCACATCTACATCACAGCTACAACCACGTGTCTCACATCTACATCACAGCATGGCTACAACCACGTGTCTCACATCTACATCACAGCATGGCTACAACCACGTGTCTCACATCTACATCACAGCATGGCTACCACGTGTCTCACATCAACATCACAGCTACAACCACGTGTCTCACATCAACATCACAGCATGGCTACAACCACGTGTCTCACATCTACATCACAGCATGGCTACAACCACGTGTCTCACATCTACATCACAGCATGGCTACAACCACGTGTCTCACATCTACATCACAGCATGGCTACAACCACGTGTCTCACATCTACATCACAGCATGGCTACAACCACGTGTCTCACATCTACATCACAGCATGGCTACAACCACGTGTCTCACATCTACATCACAGCATGGCTACCACGTGTCTCACATCAACATCACAGCTACAACCACGTGTCTCACATCAACATCACAGCATGGCTACAACCACGTGTCTCACATCTACATCACAGCTACAACCACGTGTCTCACATCTACATCACAGCTACAACCACGTGTCTCACATCTACATCACAGCTACAACCACGTGTCTCACATCAACATCACAGCTACAACCACGTGTCTCACATCAACATCACAGCATGGCTACAACCACGTGTCTCACATCTACATCACAGCTACAACCACGTGTCTCACATCTACATCACAGCATCGCTACCACCACGTGTCTCACATCTACATCACAGCTACAACCACGTGTCTCACATCTACATCACAGCTACAACCACGTGTCTCACATCTACATCACAGCTACAACCACGTGTCTCACATCTACATCACAGCATCGCTACAACCACGTGTCTCACATCTACATCACAACATGGCTACAACCACGTGTCTCACATCTACATCACAGCATGGCTACAACCACGTGTCTCACATCTACATCACAGCTACAACCACGTGTCTCACATCTACATCACAGCATGGCTACAACCACGTGTCTCACATCTACATCACAGCTACAATTACGTGTCTCACATCTACATCACAGCACGGCTACAACCACGTGTCTTACATCTACATCACAGCATGGCTACAACCACATGTCTCACATCACAGCATCGCTACCACCACGTGTCTCACATCTACATCACAGCATGGCTACAACCACGTGTCTCACATCTACATCACGGCATGGCTACAACCACGTGTCTCACATCAACATCACAGCATGGCTACAACCACGTGTCTCACATCTACATCACAGCATGGCTACAACCACGTGTCTCACATCTACATCACAGCATGGCTACAACCACGTGTCTCACATCTACATCACAGCATGGCTACAACCACGTGTCTCACATCTACATCACAGCATGGCTACAACCACATGTCTCACATCACAGCATCGCTACCACCACGTGTCTCACATCTACATCACAGCATGGCTACAACCACGTGTCTCACATCTACATCACGGCATGGCTACAACCACGTGTCTCACATCAACATCACAGCATGGCTACAACCACGTGTCTCACATCTACATCACAGCATGGCTACAACCACGTGTCTCACATCTACATCACAGCATGGCTACAACCACGTCTCACATCTACATCACAGCATGGCTACAACCACGTGTCTCACATCTACATCACAGCATGGCTACAACCACGTGTCTCACATCTACATCACAGCTACAACCACGTGTCTCACATCTACATCACAGCATGGCTACAACCACGTGTCTCACATCTACATCACAGCTACAACCACGTGTCTCACATCTACATCACAGCATGGCTACAACCACGTGTCTCACATCTACATCACAGCATGGCTACAACCACGTGTCTCACATCTACATCACAGCATGGCTACAACCACGTGTCTCACATCTACATCACAGCTACAATTACGTGTCTCACATCTACATCACAGCATGGCTACAACCACGTGTCTCACATCTACATCACAGCATGGCTACAACCACGTGTCTCACATCTACATCACAGCTACAACCACGTGTCTCACATCTACATCACAGCATGGCTACAACCACGTGTCTCACATCTACATCACAGCATGGCTACAACCACGTGTCTCACATCTACATCACAGCTACAACCACGTGTCTCACATCTACATCACAGCTACAACCACGTGTCTCACATCTACATCACGGCATGGCTACAACCACGTGTCTCACATCTACATCACAGCATGGCTACAACCACGTGTCTCACATCTACATCACAGCTACAACCACGTGTCTCACATCTACATCACAGCATGGCTACAACCACGTGTCTCACATCTACATCACAGCATGGCTACAACCACGTGTCTCACATCTACATCACAGCATGGCTACAACCACGTGTCTCACATCTACATCACAGCATGGCTACAACCACGTGTCTCACATCTACATCACAGCATGGCTACAACCACGTGTCTCACATCTAAATCACAGCTACAACCACGTGTCTCACATCTACATCACAGCATGGCTACCACGTGTCTCACATCTACATCACAGCTACAACCACGTGTCTCACATCTAAATCACAGCTACAACCACGTGTCTCACATCTACATCACAGCTACAACCACGTGTCTCACATCTACATCACAGCATGGCTACCACCACGTGTCTCACATCTAAATCACAGCTACAACCACGTGTCTCACATCTACATCACAGCTACAACCACGTGTCTCACATCTGACTCACACCCAACAGGAACAACTTATGACTCCCACCTAAAAGGCCCAACTTCTGACTCCCATGTGACTCCCACCCAACAGGCCCAACTTCTGACTCCCACCCAACAGGCCCAACGTCTGACTCACAGACAATAGGCCGAACTGACTCTGACATAACACAAATGTCAAGCAATCAGTGACGGCAAAATATTCAGCACAATGTAAATTCAATCACGAGCATTTGTTGTCCCATGCCCCATTGAGCATTGTCGACCCCCCCCCCCCCACCTTACAGTATTATCCCCAAACCCTGTTCCTAGATGCTATTTCCCTCTGTGCATGACCCCCTGCTCCTCTTGGTATTGCCTAAATCAGACAAAAATGTAAATGTATAAATTCCCTAAATCAGACAAAAATGTAAGTTTACATTGCCTAAATCAGACTAAAATGTAAATGTATACATTGCATAAATCAAACTAAAATGTACAGCACACGACGCCCTAAGCTAAAAATAAAGCACTTTTACACTTCAGTCCTTGTACGTATTTATAACGTGCTGTGCTTTATAGATCCAAAAAGTATTTACTACAGTAACAGCTTTGAGCATTATGATTAAGTTTGGCAGAAGGTTATACTGTACAGTTGCAACTGTTTTGATTTATTGGAAATGTTTTAATATTACCTGGCAACAAAAAAAAAATCACTGCGTATTTCTTAAAATAGTAAATGCTTTACTACATTTTCTTTTATATTAGTATCTTTGTTTATTATTTTTAAAATCTGTTTAAAAATATTTTTTTTCTATTATTTTCCTAGAATCGATTGGTCATTACACTAATGTGGGCTTCTTAGAGACAGGACAACACGGGTATTACTGGCACAACAGGCCAAACTGGCCTTCATTTGACGCGGTCTAAACAGATTTCAATTGAACCAGTCTAAACAGATTTCAATTGAACCAGTCTAAACAGATTTCAACTGACCCAGTCTAAACAGAAATAGATTGACACCAACCGACACAATAGACTTGCCTTCATTTGGCCCGGTCTAAACAGATTTCAACTGACCCAGTCTAAACAGATTTCAACTGACCCAGTCTAAACAGATTTCAACTGACCCAGTCTAAACAGATTTCAACTGACCCAGTCTAAACAGATTTCAACTGACCCAGTCTAAACAGATTTCAACTGACCCAGTCTAAACATATTTCAACTGACCCAGTCTAAACAGATTTCAACTGACCCAGTCTAAACAGATTTCAACTGACCCAGTCTAAACAGATTTCAACTGACCCAGTCTAAACAGATTTCAACTGACCCAGTCTAAACAGATTTCAACTGACCCAGTCTAAACAGATTTCAACTGACCCAGTCTAAACAGATTTCAACTGACCCAGTCTAAACAGATTTCAACTGACCCAGTCTAAACAGATTTCAACTGACCCAGTCTAAACAGATTTCAACTGACCCAGTCTAAACAGATTTCAACTGACCCAGTCTAAACAGATTTCAACTGACCCAGTCTAAACAGATTTCAACTGACCCAGTCTAAACAGATTTCAACTGACCCAGTCTAAACAGATTTCAACTGACCCAGTCTAAACAGATTTCAACTGACCCAGTCTAAACAGATTTCAACTGACCCAGTCTAAACAGAAACAGATTGAAACCGACCGACACAACAGAACTATGCTAGGCCTGAACTCACTATCAACAGAGGCAGAAAATGAACCGAGTGATAACACTAAGCATATAAGCACCAAGAACAATTACCACTTCAAGCGTTGTCAGTCAAGGACACCACAAAAAAGGACAAATAAAGGCTGCGAATGCATTACATTACAATACAGCATTGTAAAAACAATGGCATGCAAACATAACGTATGTGTGAAGCTCTCTATTTAACAACCAAACATCAAATGTGAAGACGACTTAAGTACTCGAACACGATCTTATCCGTGACAACTGAGTTCTCTTACAAGAAAAGATCGGGCGAGGAAACTCGAGAGGGGAAAAAAAAACTCGGTCTTTGCCGCATCTTGCACCAAACTTTAACGATCACGGTGATGCTCCCCTATTTGTAGAAACAAAAAAAAATATTTAAAGACGGTTGTCCAACTCTGTGTAAAAAGAAGGAAATGACATGTTACAATGTTGCTGGCACCAAGGGAAGCGTTGTATGCAACCTTTTTTTACCAGCCAGAATGTCACTGCAGTTTTTTTTCCCTGGTTTTAATCAGCTTCATTTCAACAAAATTCTTAAGTTTGTTTATAGAGGGGTAAAAAATTAAAAATGGTGACGAAGCGAGCATGTAAAAGGATGAGAGAAAATGGATGATGTTTGTGGGGGTGGGGATGGGTGGAGGAAGGGAGGGTGGGATAACACAAGATAAAGTAACAGATGCGCATGGCAATGATGGACAGAAAAATTGAAGGGGAGATAAAAAAAAATATTGTGTAGGGGAGATAAGATTGTGCTTTAAACAAACAAATAAATGCCAGCAGCTATACAGACGCTGTGGACGAGTGATTGGTCTCGAGATGAATAGAGACCACTGCCGTAGTGAAGACGGACTGTGCTGACAGACCAACTAGCTTAATTAATGCACTGCCTGGTGAGCTGTGCTACCTTACTCACACAATTACACTCTTCGCTACTACCGCTTCCTCCTCTCCTCACAACGCCCTGCCACCATCCTCACAACGTCCCTACCACCCTCCTCACAAAGTCCCTACCACCCTCCTCAAAACATCCCTACCACCCTCCTCACAACGCCCTGCCACCCTCCCACCACCCTCCTCACAACGCCCTGCCACCCTCCCACCACCCTCCTCACAACGCCCTGCCACCCTCCCCACAACGCCCTGCCACCCTCCTCACAACGCCCCACCACCCTCCTCACAACGCCCTGCCACCCTCCTCACAACACACTACCACCCTCCTCACAACGCCCTGCCATCCTCCTCACAACGTCCCTACCACCCTCCTCATAACGCCCTCCTCACAACGCCCTACCACCCTCCCACCCTACTGCCACCCTCCCCACAACGCCCTACCACCCTCCCACCCTACTACCACCCTCCCCACAACGCCCCACCACCCTCCTCACAACGCCCTACCACCCTCCTCACAACGCCCTCCGCCCTCCTCACAACGCCCTACCACCCTCTCACCCTCCTGCCACCCTCCTCACAACGCCCTGCCACCCACCCCACAACGCCCCACCACCCTCCTCACAATTAAACAATGAAGGCACCGCATTAGACTACAAATATAACTAACTTCAATAATGTCTGTACACTATAAATTTCAATCTCAAAATGTCGAAAACATACAATTTTATAATACAGAGTTCAAAAATTAAAGTTCGCCTACGACAAATATAGATCTTGCAGGTCTGTAAACCTCCTGTAGAATAACGAGAACGGCTATTTACACGGTAGCTTATAAGTAAAAGTGTTGAATGGCTAGACTAACAAGGCTCAGTGGATCATGTTTTTGTTCAGCCACTCGTGTTATGAAAACCTCCCCACTCAACACTACTACACACGGGTGTTAAATATTGATTAATGCTTCACTTTATGCTAAATCAATACTATCTACACACAATTAAACACCTTGTTGGCCCATACATAATAAGTTTAACATACGAGGCTTTAGAAACTTACTGCTTCATATATCATAGTTATCACACATTACACTGGTTTGATTATGTAGCAAAACTTTCATTCAAGATACATACATACATTAGGATAAATGACATTATTGCAAATTACTGTTATTGCTTATTCAAATGTAGGCAATAATTTTAAACAAATTTAATGATGTGCCTTGTGTTATGCAGTCGTATGTCTATTCCAGCATACAATTAACATACATTAAAACATTTAAGACCGAGAGACATGAATTTGGAGCAGCGTTTGTACAATATAAGGGGGTAATAAATGCAGATGGTCTGCATATTTGATTGTCCCTTGACAAATTAGTGCTAGGGTCACATAAATAACATACACTGAAACAAAAAAAAAAAAAGAGACGCCGATAATCGATCGGGCACATATAAATGCGAGGCGCATGTCACCTCATGTTCTACGTTGTTCTGGAAGCTATGGGCATTTGGCAAATCTGTCAATTGTCTGCAGGTCTTTAGCCCTAACACCTCGCAAATACATGTGGGTTAATTCGTGGCTATGCCATGGGCTGGGCTCAAAAGCCTATTTGTTTTGTTGTTTTTGGTTGTTTATTTTATTGTTTTTAATCAGGTGCTACTTCCATTATAACGCAATCAACTAAAATATTTAACATTTCTAAATTAAGTATTTTTTATGAATTTTTTTTTCAACTTAAATATCCGTTGAAATTTTTTTTTAAATCTTTCTCTGGGATATATATTTTTTCTTAGCATCACGTGACTCTCTCTCTCTCCCCCCCCCCCCCTCCCTCGCTCTCTGAACAGATCACCTTTCTTCCGTGCCATTAGAAGCAAGAAGTAAATTGTGTAACATGTTTACTGTGTCGGCTGTTACACCACACATGCGCGCAACAGTCGAATGTACATGGACCAACAGCCTCTTGTGGCAGGTTCTGGTTGGTACACAATTACAGGCAGGTTAGGAGCAGCTGGATATACAATACAGTCTTGCTTGAGAAAAAAACATAGCAGTGGGGCTATGGCCTGTAGGGAGGTAGTTTTGTGGTCTTTGTGTGATAAAGTACAACAGTATTAACAGCATGTACATGTACTTGAAATGAGAAAATCTAACATTTTATCAATGGCCTTTATGTGAGCTAGTATAAGAGAGTGTCCATGTACTTGAAATGAGAAAGAATAACAACATGTCTCTGGCCTTTATATGAAAAAGTATAGCATAATGTCTATGGTCCCAGTGTGAGAAAGTATTGACCTGAAGACAGTCCAGTATTGCTGGAACTCAAACGCCAGCCAGAATGGTATGAAAATGTAAATTGGTTTGGTCCGAATCATGTGGTACAGATAGGTTAATAGGGGGAGGGGCAGACGTGGGGGAAGTAGAGGATGGAGCACGCGATTGGAAAACTGGTACAAATTGGTACTGGTGCTGGTGATAATAAACCGGTAGTGATCTCCCCTAAACTTTCTCGAATATTCTTATATAAAACAACAGGGGATGGTAACTGGGGATATAGTTATGATTTTTAATCCATTTTAAATACTTAAACTTTTAAAAATAGAATAGAATCTCATAAAAAAAACATTGCGCACCAAGCAAACGCCGAATAAAAACGCGTATAATAGTGCGCAATATTATTAGTACTTTAAAAATTTACATTAGTTTTTTGAGAAATCGGAAGTAGCGTAAATTACTACTTCCAGTCAACGGAAATTACTCAAAATTTAACAGAAGGTAGAGAATTAGATCTTTTACTTACATGTGAAATTTCATTTATCTATCTGAAATAGTACTCAAGTTATAGGCTTTTGAAAAATTCAAAGTAGGAAAAGTACCACTTCCGGTTATCGGAAATCGCTCAAAAGTTGATACGGATCTACGATTTTGATAAAATACTTATATATGAAATTTCATCAACCTAGCTGTAACGGTACTCAAGTTATCGTGTTTACACACGGACAGACACACAGACACACACACACACAGACATACGGACAAGATTGCAAAATTATGTTTTTCCGTATCAGTGAGGTGTAAAACGTCGAGATTTGTAAAAATCTCGATTTTTTTTTTTTGCACGATTACAATACTTTCTCTATACTACGTATATACGAGAAAGTAAAAAAGGTCAACGCTTAAGGATAGGTGTAGGTATAGGATAGTGCTACTGATACTTGAGTGTAGGTATACAACAGTGCTACATGTATTTGAGTGTAGGTGAGGTATAGGATAGTGTTACTGGTACTTAAGTGTAGGTGTTGGTATTAGTGCTAATGGTACTTTTCTGAAAGGGCTAATACTTGAATGGAAGTGGGGTCAGTGGCGTCGCTATGACGGGGTGTCACCCGGTGCGGCAATTCATGGTGTCACCCCCCCCCCTCAAGAAACAAAGTAAACACACACACACACACACACACACACACACACACACACATATATATATATATATATATATATATATATATATATATATATATATATATATATATATATATATATATATATATATATAGGCCAATAATTTAAGTATATGCCACATACGCGTACATGTATGTGTAAAAGCTTTAATCGCTGCTGACGTAATAGTAACGATGTTTATCTTTAATCTGTTAATAATACAGTTGGATGTAGCATTGTTTTCTCTAAAGTTAGCGCGTTTAAGTCATGGTGTCACCCCTCCCCCTTGTAATAATTGACGATTCGTACTTAAAAGACTATTTACCTCTAATTAATCATTATTAGAACTGGCGAAAAAAGCATTTTTCTTCTGTACATTTTGCAATATTTTGCCTTGGTGTCACCCCTTTAAATGGTGTCACCCGGTGCTGTCCGCACCCCCCGCCCTCGCTACGCCTTTGAATGGGGTATAGAATAGTGCTAATGTTGTTTTGAAGTAATAAGTAGGATCACGACTGGGCAACGCATAAAGTGCATGATTTGAAGAAGAATAAAAGTGGCCAACAAAAATAAAACATTTCATTTGTTTAGTTAGAAAACACGATAAAGTAAATATGATGCAACCTTCGGTTTTCTTGGTGTGCATGCAAACGCCATTTGATTTTTTTAAAACTCAGAACTATTAAAACCTAATACGTGCCTTCGTTCTATTACAAAAAGAAGAGAAATAAACATACCCCTCAGTTTACAAAACTGAAAAATCAACTGTAAAATTATTTGCTCGCGTCCAATACAACCGACAAACTTTTTTAAAAAAACGGAAACTTTGTAAATAAAATTCATCACTGTATGTTTATCAATTCCATCTTGTAAATAAACGGCTGACAGATTAAAAAGAAAAAGAAAAAAAAAAAGTCAACAGACTCGAGTCGTGTGTGGGTTTGAGTGGATCCCTTCAGCCCTGTAATGGGTCAGCTTCCGGTACAGGAATCGATTGGTTGGTGCAATACAATACGTTATGTTCATAAGATAATAGTCGTTAGTGTTGCAAGTTTGAAGCCATTTATTCCAGTGACGCACACAAATAGTAGTCGAAGGATGGGGGGGGGGTGTTGGGATGTTAGGGAAAAGGGTTTGGAGTGGGTGCTTTAAAGCTAGTTAGAAAGAAGAAAAGAAAAGCTGAAAAAAAAATGATAAAATAGATGTTTGAAATGTTTGTTTTAACTTACAAGACGAAGAAAGCAGAAGGGGGTGGCAGCAGGATTAGAGGATATCGTGTGGAAGAGGGGGATCTTATGATCTCATTGAAAAACACAATAAAGTCAGATATCAACTGGGTTGTCTCGGGCAGATAAGGCTCGATAGCTGGGGACAGCAACTCTTCTAGGATAGACAACTCCAAAATCAAACTACTGCCTTGTAGTTTGTTCTTGGTTTCACAAATGCTATGAAAGCAAATCCAAAATAAAAAGCAGGCTGAAATCGGAGTCAACGACATAAGTGGCGTATAACCAGTTGACGCGTATACTTAATTGTGTTTGGAGGGAATCACTTGTAAAACTAAAATTAAAAACGAAGAAGAAGAACTGAGTTGTGTGCTTTTCTGTTTAGTTGTGTAGAATATGTGGCTGGTTGTTTAAACGGGAGCAGCGAGAGAGCAAGTTAACCAACATATAAAGGCCAGACTTGACTAGAGTTGGTAGTCTCAGAACACGAGAAACATTTCCCTGGAGTAACTAAACTACTAGCTAATGGGAGGACATATTTAATCAGCGCTGTCTAGTTATTTCATAATTAATTAGGCATTATGGAATATTGGAGAATTTATTAATTCATTAAACTTCATCACACGGCAAAAACAGAACGCAATATTAAAACTCGTCAAACATACGCCAACAATATTCTATATCCAATATTCATCAACATTCTAAACCATCTAACATACGCCAATAGCCCAGCAATATTCGATAAATCCAACATACAGACCATCAATAATTTATCCCAACAAACATACGCCAATAGCCCAGCAATATTCGATACATCCAACATACAGACCATCAATATTTTATCCCATCTAACATACGCCAATAGCCCAGCAATATTCGATAAATCCAACATACAGACCATCAATATTTTATCCCATCTAACAGATCCCAACAGCCCAACAATATTCAAATACATCCAACATACCATCAATATTTTATCCCATCTAACATACGCCAACAGCCCAACAACGTCCATCTAACGCAATAAACGATAATCTCTTTATTGTCAACAATGTCTTCACATCCCCCTCTCTCCCCCCCCCCCCCCCCCACCATATACAGACACGGACAGAAAACTAATACAATTAACCAGATGACCTCAGTGCCTCCATCGAAAGGGGGGAAAACGGCCGAGGGGAGAGAAGAAAAGAAAAAGGCAAAAGGAATAGTTCAATGGTAAAAGGAATGATTAAATGAACTCAAAGTCACGAACTCTTCAAAGTCATGGGTAAAAAAATACACACGCCGTCAATCAGTTTTAAAGGGGAAGTTTTTGTCATTGGCAGGGAACATGCTTTAGGTCTTTCCTCATTCATTTGCTCAAGTAAAGGGAACCATTTTTATAAGGTTAAAGAGAAACTTGGAACATGTTTTCAAACTGGGGTAAAAAACGAACGTCTCTTGGCTGCTATTGAAGAGAGTGCTATTTGAATAGTGCCTGTTTAAGTGATTGTAACATTGATTCCTATAGATCAGGGCTGTGTGGGTAGTACAGCAGGCAAGTACCTTGTGGTCCACCACCCCACCCACCCACACAGGACATCAGCATTGAGTGGACACACCAACAACATACACCTTCCATCTGGTGAGTCCCGAGAGTTACTGGCTAAACATGTACAGGTTGGCCAACCTATTCAATTGCGTTTCATCATCATCTTTACTCGTTCGTGCCCAAGACACAAGGAGGCAGGTCAAGTAGTTCATCTGTTTCGATGACCTCGGCATACAAGGGGATACTGTGGTCAGCACTATGCCTAGTCACCTCTGATTTCCTAACGGTACTCTTCAGAGCTGGGTGGTTCTAATTGTGGCTAGTGGTGTACTAGCTCTTTTGTGTGGGCACTTTAAAAACTTTGGCAACACGTAGCTGATGCCTGTGTTTGCTGGTTTCGCTAATCTAATACAAGCCATAACTTAAGCCCAAACGTTAACCCTAATCCATCGTCTTATCGCAGTTCGTACCCTAGCACGTATTTGAATGGAAAAAAAAAATAAAGATTCCCTTTTAGACCTAGCGGTCCATTGGGCGGATGAAGTTGAGTTCATGTTTCTTAACCTGGGCATATGAAGGGATGGTGTGGTCAGTCCTATGCCCAGCCACCTTTACTTTCCTCAACGTTAGTCAGGTACCCATCAGAGCTGGGTGCACTCAAGGACGTCCTGGTCACAGGTCCGAACCGAGATCCGAACTCGAGACCTACGGGCTAGCAGCCAAACGCTCTACTATTCGACCACGCCGTCCCATTTTAATTAAAACATCACTCTGAAAGACTTCGAGACATGTTGTATCGTCTAGTTGACGTTTTTATAGGAACCAAATCATATATACGACATTGATAAATTATCCATGTATTTACCCCCCCCCCCCCCCCCTTTAAGATATTCATCTAGTACTAAAATAGAATACATACTTGGAGAGCGCCACACCCCCGGGTTTGCCCACAAACTCCTCGTGGTGGAGCACCGACTCATTCCAAGGAATGTCTAGAAAATGGAGGATCCGGTCCATCCACTCCCGCGGGTGGAGCACGAGCTGCTCGTAGTAGACCGGCATGCACTTGCGCGGCCCCACGTGCAGGCACTGGGCGTACATGGTCTCGAGGGCCACGTTCCACTTGGAGAGGCACTTCCTGTAGCTGTTCAGGTCGAACCCTGAGATGGTCACCTTCCGCGTGATGATCGAGTGGACGACGGCCCGCCCGTCCCGGATCATCAGGATGTACTTGGACTGCGGGAACTGCCGGCTCAGGTACACTGTGGATTTCAACGTGAACGGGTCTTTGTTGCACAGGTGCGGCGCCGCTGAGCCGTGCTTGGCGATGATCTCGAGGATGAAGGCGCGGACCGCCGCGTCGATGACGTCACTGGTGACGCCGGCTTCCTCCAACCGGCGCTTCTCGATGGCGGATTTCTCCCACTGCGACCTCATGCCGAGGATTCTTGGGATGACGCGGGTCTCCTCGCCGCACCGGATATCCGGGTGGGCGTCCAGCATCACCCGCATGAGCGTCGTGCCGCTCCTGGGCATGCCGCCGACAAAAATAATCGCCATGTTGTCGTCGTACGGAAATGCCTGGTGGTCCTTGTCGTAGATGTACTTTGTTTTTTCCTTGGGGACCATCACAGCCTTGGGCCCCGGGTCGCACGGGAAGGCTAGGTAGAGAATGTAGATGAAGATGAGACAGACGGCGACAACGAAGACTTTCTGGCGCCCTATAGTGCGACATATCCCCATGCTAATCCTGTCTTCCCTAGACTTGCCGAGCTCCGTTTTGTACATACAATTGAGCAGGCTATGCTTGAGATGGAAGAAGGAACGTCGCGAGATGAACAGGTTCTCACGGTTCTTCAAGAGCGCTGAAAATAGAGAAAACGGTGTGAGTCTTGTAGTTAAACACTAACAACAGGTAATAGAATATATGGGAGTTTGAAAAACAGAAAACATTGACATATTACATTCACCACTTTTGGAGTTTTTTTTATTTACTATGGGCTAGAAGCGGGCAGCTATTGAGAAAGATCCAAAAGTGTTAGGGGCGTCTGCAGAAAATGTATCTGATTCAAAGCAATTAAGATTATGAGTGCTTTAGCTGTTGTTTACAGTAGACCAGGGGTTCCCAACCTTTTTCTACTCTAGAGCACATTCTAAAATATCGGTAGGGTGGCGGGCACCACCTATTTTAAATCGACAAACTCCTTCCATAACTTGTCATTTAACATTTTCCCATAGTTTATTTTCTTATTATATTATGGTCATAATGTATTAATAAATAATAAACAAAACTGTTTCAAAATAATAAAATTATTTTTTTCAAATTGCATACACACAGAGAAATGTATTTCCAAAACGTAAATAGTGCCGTCTGGCTCGCCGCTAGACAAGTATCAATTATCAAACATATTTAATAAACCTAGACAGTAAAAAAAATTAAAACTGTAACAAATGAATAAAAATAATTCATATTTTAAAATAATGTTTATGAAAAAAATATGTCTCTGTCGAATAGTGAGAGGCGGGCACATACGAATCGTTCAGCGGGCGCCATGGCGCCCGCGGGCACAGGGTTGGAAACCCCTGCAGTAGACAATATGTTACATTAGTCATTAGACAATAAAAAATGTGGACTAAATACTGTTATATTAAACACAAAAATTAAGACTGTATACTACCGCTCTAACCCAGTTTGTTCTGTAAAAATAAAAATAAATAGAAACATGACGTCACTAAACGAGGGAAATTGAGGACAACTCCTGACGTCACACAGACACAGGAAGGCGGGGGAAAAGAGGACCACGTGATGCTGGCACTGAGGGGAAAGGCAACCTTTTAACCGATCCCTTTCTGGGGAATATTTACGTTACACGTCGATAGTCTGTTATTCTATCAACATTTGCCCAATACCGATTTGGAACAATCAATAAATATTTCTCTCTTGACAATAATATGCTGAGATGTAGGGTGCGTGAGGTGGGGGTGGGTAAACCCGCCACAACACGGCTATTTTTACTTTTACTTGTGTTCTTATTTTCTGACAATAATATTTTATGGCCATCTTACAAAGAGAAAAGGGGGGAAATAATGTTATTAAGATCTAGATATAAAAATGGGAGAAGCTTTATTCTATTTAATAGTTTCATTATTTTCTCTGACGTTGTGGAACACATCAGAGTTTAAATGAAACTAAATTTAATACTGCTGTTACAAGCTTTCGAAAGCACTTTTTAAAAAAAGAAAAAGTTTTTAAATATAGATTTAAATATATATTTATTACTCGGGCTTAAGTTAAACCAACCCCTGTGAAAAATATGTTAAGTAAATTTGTGTTTGATGTTGCTGAAAAGGAAAGTTTAAAATTATTTCTGATAAAAGTCCAAAATAAAAAAAAAGGGCAGTAAGGTCATGATAAATATCTTCCAAACAGTTTGTTAACTATACAATTGACTGGATCTAAATACAATACTGTCTATGCTATTACGGATCATTTATCTGTTAAGCATGCGTGAATACCAATGGACGAAAGAGAAAATAGGAAACATTAACAGCCTAGTTTCCGTTGTATTTTACCTCAACGGGCAAAAACAGCTAGTTTGATAAAAAGCAGCCCCATTTTTTTACACATAATATCACATTTATCTGCGAATAGCGTCCTATTTTATAACCACAAAAACACATTATTAAATTAAATAAACAACGGTTCTTTGTATCGATTTGTCTATTTAAATAAAAACACATTCACTAACCTTGATAAATTCTCACAAAAACAACTAAAATAACCCTGTCCTTACACCTAATACTAATTTCTCTGTTATGTCCAAAGCCTAATTAGCCCCCCGCCCCTTTAAACCCCTCGTACTGGCATCAGGAAGGACAGATAGGTTTACAATGAGACCAGCCTGAAGCCGGCTATTACGAGATGGAAACAGATACGAAAACCTCCAGGGTATCAAGTAGAAATTATTTCCGATACTATTTTTTTTTTATAAATGTCACATGACGCAACCGTAGTGGTAGGAACAGGAGTGGTTGGAGGAAAAGTGGAATAAATGGATGTCGATTTAGTTTAGAAGAAAAATAGTTTAGCTGGGACGCCGATTTTTTTTTCCTTCCGAATACCTTCCATACACGCCGCCATGTTTGTCTTGCTCCGACAGAAATCATCGCTCACGGAAAGGGAGATCACTATCTCCCCCCTGGCCGCCAGGGTAGAGGGGCTCTTCTCGCAGCGGGGTGGAACACGAGGAGCTTGAAGAGGACTGGCCAAGGGAGTGAATCTAGCTGTTTCTCATGGCGCTGGAGTTGCTGCCCGCGACGAGTAAAAAACACGGAGATGGCCAGCAAGGTGCGATGCTAATCTCGCTCAAGACGTTTGATAAGCAGGGTGGGGATAAGACGCGACTCTCTGCGATTTTCTAATTATCCGGGGACAGTGGGGGAAACACGTTAAGGATGTCTGTAAAATGACGCGAATCGACCGGCGGCTGTTATTGAGCACCTCCAACACCAGAAACGTGGACATCTGTTAACACAGTGAGAGATGACGACAATAAGATAAACGGGTTTCTGGAAACGTCTCACGGAATAATAAATTGGAATCCATATTTTTAAGACGGCATGCCTATAGAAAGATAATAAGAAGGCTTGGTAATGTATTTTTGGCTATTTTTTATACAGCTTGTGCCTTCGTTGTTTTGACCAGTAGTTCCATATTTGCTTTAATATGATACCAAAAACATGTTTAGAACCCAAGCGTCAGTCACGAAGCACAACTGACTTCCACCCATTATTCTAAGGAAAGATAAAACTGACTTCAAACTTCAATGTTGAAACACCACATACCCCCCCCCCCCCCCTCCCCATTTCAACGACTAGCAATAGCTGACCTCCACTTTTCTAACAAGACACAACTATCACCTACTTCAATGGCGAGATACAACTTACCCCCCCCCCCCCTTAAAAAACGAGACACAACTGACCCTTACTTCAATAACGAGTCACAACTGACCCATACTTCAATATTGACACAAAAACGACCCCACCCTCATTTCAATTACAACACAACTAACCCCCTATTTCAACGACTAAACACAGCTGGTAAATATCCCAGCCCTTTTAAAAAAAAAAAAACTAGACCATTTCGAGATCAAATTTAGTTGTGCTAATAGTCCGCTCATCAAAACTGTGATCGAATACCCTTTATAACGCTGATTTCCCCCTTTGTGTTTCAAGTACTATCGCAGCGATCTCAAGCCTGATATCCGGTAACGTGATTCAAACCCCAATGGGGTGGGGATGGATGATAATTCCAGAAAAAGCAAAGTTCATTAGTGGAGATATCAATAATTGATCTTCGATCCCCACATGAGAGAGTGAGAGAAGAGATTTATATTGGCATCGAGGTATCAATGGACGAGCGGTGATCGCCACTAGCTATGGTTTCATTATCTCAACACCTCCATACAGATCAGGTTTAGGGAGCGTTGGAGTGTGTTTACACAGGCTGGGATGTTGGTTTTATAAGTTGGGTGGGGGGGGGGGGGAGAAATGGTGGTTTTATAGGTCGGTAAAGATGGTGGTTTTATAGGTCGGTAGTGATGGTGGTTTTATAGGTCGGTAGTGATGGTGGTATTATAGGTCGGTAGTGATGATGGTTTTATAGGTCGGTAGTGATGGTGGTATTATAGGTCGGCAGTGATGGTGGTTTTATAGGTCGGTAGTGATGGTGGTTTTATAGGTCGGTAGTGATGGTGGTTTTATAGGTCGGTAGTGATGGTGGTATTATAGGTTGGTAGTGATGGTGGTTTTATAGGTCGGTAGTGATGGTGGTTTTATACGTCGGGGGAGGAGGGATGGAGGTTTAATAGGTCGTGGGAGGTGGGGGAGGATGGTGGTTTTAAAGGTCGGGGGAGGATGGTGGTTTTATAGGTCGAGGGGATGGTGGTTTTATAGGTTGTGAACCTAATTAAGCAACAAATTACTTAGAGCCAGTGCCAGAAGACCGTCTGACCCTCTTGTACTAGTACATATTACGAAACTCCATTGACAAATCCCATTTCAGCACAAGCGGGCCAGGGACTAAGAAGATCAATCCTCACTATAGCACTGACCGAAACAACCTTTCACTGCCTGGGTAACCAGCATAACTAGCCTGGGCGGTGTTACGTAGATGTTGGACGGTGTGGTGTAGACGTTAAGGTAACTATCAACTAATGTTATCACGGTGTTACTTAGATGTTGGCCGGTGTGGTGTAGACGGTAAGGTAACTATCAACTAATGTTATCACGGTGTTACTTAGATGTTGGCCGGTGTGGTGTAGACAGTAAGGTAACTATCAACTAATGTTATCACGGTGTTACTTAGATGTTGGCCGGTGTGGTGTAGACGGTAAGGTAACTATCAACTAAAGCTATCACTGTGTTACTTAGATGTTGGCCGGTGTGGTATAGACGGTTAGGTAACTATCAACTAATGCTAACTTAGATGATGGCCGGTGTGGTGTAGACAGTAAGGTAACTATCAACTAATGCTAACTTAGATGTTGGCCGGTGTTGTGTAGACAGTAAGGTAACTATCAACTAATGTTATCACGGTGCTACTTAGATGTTGGACGGTGTGGTGTAGAAGGTAAGGTAACTATCAACTAAAGCTAACTTAGATGTTGGCCGGTGTGGTGTAGACGGTAAGGTAACTATCAACTAATGTTATCACGGTGCTACTTAGATGTTGGACGGTGTGGTGTAGACAGTAAGGTAACTATCAACTAATGCTATCATGGAGAAACTTAGATGTTGGCCGGTGTGGTGTAGAAGGTAAGGTAACTATCAACTAATGTTATCATGGTGCTACTTAGATGTTGGACGGTGTGGTGTAGACAGTAAGGTAACTATCAACTAATGCTATCATGGAGAAACCTAGATGTTGGCCGGTGTGGTGTAGAAGGTAAGGTAACTATCAACTAAAGCTAACTTAGATGTTGGCCGGTGTGGTGTAGACGGTAAGGTAACTATCAACTAATGCTAACTTAGATGTTGGACGGTGTGGTGTAGACAGTAAGGTAACTATCAACTAATGTTATCACGGTGTTAATTAGATGTTGGCCGGTGTGGCGTAGACGGTAAGGTAACTATCAACTAATGATATCATCTTCTCGTGAGTTCCAGCTGAATTTGATGGTTTTATTTCACCACCAAACACGCCTTAAAGCATTTTACAATTTGTTGACATATTTTTTTGTATAAAGCAGGTACAGTTGGGGGTAAAGCCATTGGGTAAAATATAGCCCAGTGTATAAATAAAGCTTGCGCTATTATATGAGAACATGTTATATTCTAGCATGCTGTATAGCCTAGTTGGGATCATGTTATAGTCTAGTACAATATATGCCCTAGTTGGGATCATGATATATTCTAGTACAATATATGGCCTAGCTGGGATCATGTTATATTTTAGCACACATATTTTATCTTTCTTTACAGAGCTTTCCATGACACCCATTATACAAAATTTAAAAACAAGAATCAACTTCATGAGCTACCTTCAACTTGCCTCTTCCAAAACTGTATAAAACCTTTAATGAAACAGAAGACAGGCAATCTGTGCCCGGCATTATAAAGAGAAATAAATCATAAATCCTCCACAACACTTCCGCTACCTGACTCGTGTTAATTACGCGATAAGTCCACGCTTAAATTATTCTTATCACTACACCAAATTTATGCTCAACGTCATTTTTTAGTACGTCTAGGTAAAGTATGTAGCAAAACAAATATGACATTTTGACCCACCGCGATAGCCATACAAACATTTCCTTAGACCACCAACCTACCTGTCATCAAACATTTCTAAGTAACATTCCACCTTTTAAGTAAAGAATAAAGATTACATTCTGGAAACACAAATATCTCGTATTACATCCCCTTATAGAACGCCAATGGTTACGCCTTCATTAAAACAGATGTGAAGCGTCTAGTGTATCAAAAAATTTAAAAGTATTTTCGTTGTTTCAAATTATTCCTCCAACCATCAAGTGTAAAAAAAAAAAAAATAAGAATAAAGAAAATCAATTAATTTAGGCATACTACTGACGTGCCTTTATGAATAATCAGTCTAACAACTAACGAAACAAAGACCCATTTGTGATAGGCGAAGAACTCTTTAAACCAAACATGTATAGACCTACTGTTCCGGCTAATTACATCGTTCGAAATCACTACATTAGGTAGGAATTAACGTGTTTTTTAACGTTAGGCCTAGTTATTTGAAAGACAGGTCGGTTAGTGAGGTTTTTTTTTAATGTAATCAATTGATAACTCGACGCCAGGTGGGAGCTTCAAGGATACGACTAGGTTTATCTCACAAGTATAGAAAAAGCCATAATTTATTGACAGTGACGGGTTAATGTGTTGAACGGAGGCCACCAATTTTCTGTTAACGACAACCGTTCGAAATATCCTATTAACTTTTTTATTTGTTCCTTCTAAATGTATATCTAAACCAGATTGGACGGTGTGGCCTAGCGGTAGAGAGCTAGACTGCAAACTGCAAGTCTTGAGTTTTAATCCGGGTTCAAATCAGCGGAACGTCCCTGAGTCCACCCAGCTCTGATGGGTACCTAACTCACGTGAGGGAAACAAAGGGGACTGGGCATAGTGCTGACCACACGATCCCTTCCTATGCCGAGGTCTCTGAAGCAGATGAACTCTTCTTCATTTTCCCAATGAGTCTTGGGCACGAATGGGAAATGATGATGATCTCCAAACCAGAAGCTTTTCCCATCTATATTTAACGCGTGATCTACTTAAAGTAATAACTGTGTTTTTTGATTGGCTTCGCTTAAAAAACAAGACAATTACATCAGGCTAGCGTTTCTTTTGTTAGATTTGCAAGTGTCAAATGGTTTGATTACACATACAAACATAATACAAATTGACATATCTGTTGTAACCCTGCGTCTTCAATTGAATCCAGACAAGCAGCACTAAAACACTAAAAAGTTTACAAAAGTAGGCCTATTTAGAAAGGTGTGGAGAGATTTTTTTTCAATTTTTGTTATCTGAATCTAATTTGTGTATAGTTATACTTTTTACTTTCTCGTATACGTATAGTTTACGAGAAAATACGATTAGGCCTATAGAGGAAGTTTTGTAATCGTGCAAAAAATCGAAATGGAGATTTTCACACACCTCCATGAGTCGGAAAAACATAGTTTTGCAATTTTGTCCGTTTGTGTGTGGTACTTGAGTACCGTAACAGCTAGGTTGATGAAATTTCATATAGAATTATTACATATTTGTAGTTTTGTATCAATTTTTTAGCGAGTTCCGATAGCCGGAAGTGAAACTTATTCTACTTTTTGTTCTTCAAAAGCCTATAACTTGAGTACTGTTTCAGATAAATAGACAAAATTTCACATAAAAGTAAAAGATCTAATTGTCTTCTTTCAAATTTTGAGTAATTCCCGTTGATCGGAAGTAGCAGTTTACGCTATTTCCGATTTTTCAAAAAACGCATTTGAATTTATGAAGTACTAATATTCCGCACATATTGTTTGTCGTTCACTTGGTGAGCAATTTTTTTAGGAGATTCTATTATATTTTTTAAAAAATTAATTAAAAATGCATTAAAAATCATGTATAAAACCCGAGTTGCCATCATTTAGGGGAGATCACTCCCGGTTTATTTTTTTTATCTTGAGTCTTTTTATTTCCTATCTTGGAATAATACTTGCGTATTTTCAACAGCATTTGTTTACTTATGGTTTAACCTTTTTTTCATTTCACACACACGCGCACACACACACAAAAAAACATTATATATATATATATATATATATATATATATATATATATATATATATATATATATATACAGAATTATGTACGGCCCACATAGAATTTCAGCCGGGGGCCCCGCTCAAACTTATCCGCCCCTGACCTTTACCCCGTCATGTATATCGTCCGATTAATTACAATGGACTACCCAGGTGTGAGTAAGATTGATATCAATCAATGGGGTGTTAGCAGCACAGTTATCTAGCACTGAGTGTGAATAGCACAGTGAGCTAGCACTGAGTGTGAATAGCACAGTGAGCTAGCACTGAGGTGTTAGCAGCACAGTGAGCTAGCACTGAGGTGTGAATAGCACATTTAGCTATCACTGAGGTGTGAATAGAACGGTTAGCTATCATTGAGGGGTGAATAGCACGGTTAGCTACCATTGAGGTGTGAATAGCACAGTTAGCTATCATTGAGGTGTGAATAGCACAGTTAGCTATCATTGAGGTGTGAATAGCACAGTTAGCTATCATTGATGTGTGAATAGTACAGTTAGATATCACTGAGGTGTGAATAGAACGGTTAGCTATCAGTAAGGTGTGAATAGAACGGTTAGCTATCATTGAGGTGTGAATAGCACGGTTAGCTACCATTGAGGTGTGAATAGCACAGTTAGCTATCATTGAGGTGTGAATAGCACAGTTAGCTATCACTGAGGTGTGAATAGAACGGTTAGCTATCATTGAGGTGTGAATAGAACGGTTAGCTATCATTGAGGTGTGAATAGAACGGTTAGCTATCATTGAGGTGTGATTTAGAACGGTTAGCTATCATTTAGGTGTGCTTAGAACGGTTAACTATCATTGAGGTGTGCTTAGAACGGTTAGCTATCATCGAGGTGTGAATAGAACGGTTAGCTATCATTGAGGTGTGATTAGAACGGTTAGCTATCATTGAGGTGTGAATAGCACAGTTAGCTATCATTGAGGTGTGATTAGAACGGTTAGCTATCATTGAGGTGTGATTAGAACGGTTAGCTATCATTGAGGTGTGATTAGAACGGTTAGCTACCATTGAGGTGTGAATAGCACGTTTAGCTATAATGGAGTAGTCACCGGATAGATGCGAGGCTAGCCAGCTGTCGCCACATCATCTGCAACCACCTGAAGGAACAGCTTAATCCGCCGTCCCAGTAAACACTGTAATACGCTCAACTAAACGTTCGTGTCGAGCACACATCAACTATAATAAGCTCAACTAAACGTTCGCGGTGAGCACACATCGACTGTGCTACACACACACACAAAACGTTCGCGGTGAGCACACATCGACTGTGTACACGGGGTCCACACAGTTGCTGCAACACATTAACTGTGCTATACACACATCTGTCACAGAAAATAAAACAACAACACGCTAATCACGTTCGTGCGTACGAAGGCAAAATATCAACAAATCTATGGTGACAATATAAATCTCTGCCTCTAAAGTCTATTGTGACATTCCAAATCTCTATCACCAAAATTTATTATGAAAGTTCAAATCTCTATCACAAAAATATATTGTGACAGTTCAAATCTCTATCAACAAAATGTATTGTGACAATACAAATCTCTGTTATCTATTGTGAAAGTATAAATCTCTGCCACCAAAGTCTATTGTGACAGAATAAATCTTTGCCACCAAAGTCTATTGTGACAGTATAAATCTTTGCCACCAAAGTCTATTGTGACAGTATAAATCTTTGCCACCAAAGTCTATCTTAACTATTCAAATCTATTGTGACATTTCAAATCTCTATCACCAAAGTGTATTGTGACAATAGAAATTCCAAAACTCTGCCGTCTATTGCTACATCAGATCTTCCATTAACACGGCAACATCTCGTCAAGACGGGTGATCACGGGAACTGACAGATCGCCTTAACATCAACAGCTGCCTTAACTCGGCTATCTCCAACCAACAAGTATCGCTCTAGATAGAATAAGACATGGATAACAAAACATGTATTACCTCTAGGAGATCGAACGTACTCCATTTATTTAACACGCAAGGAAAAACGTTGACTGGTGTATATGTGACCAGACTAATGTGTCACTTGGTAGGATACGAGTCGGTCACTTAGGAAACAAGCAGACTCTACTTCACCTGCCGGAATCTGAACGCAAAAGGAGTGCGGTTACCTACAAATGTAACAAACGGTAGTAAGTGATTCCAACAAAATAAATCAACATGAAAAAGGATTACTGTTCATATCGATAAAGGTATTTATTGAAAGGTAAATTAAAAATCAAATCACTCCGAATTTTTTAACAATTATAAACTACGCCTGAAACAAAATATGTCTGAAATGTAATTTCTGACAAACACCACGTGACAGACGTCCATAGAATACAAGTACCCCGGGGCGAGATCTCGTCTAATGCGGCGATCTCGCGCGGCTCACCGTTACTCACACGGCAAGGCTAGCACAGCTCCCAGACATGTTTTCCTATTGTGACACCCGTGCACATGATGGGTAGCTGATGCGACAGGCGCCTTGTTAGCGAAAGGTCACCGTTCAAATCACCGCGACGCACATTCGGGTGTTCTACACGGCGCTCTACCATGCTTCTACAAACAAAAGTGCCGGAAGGAGTTCACATCATACTTGCGCTAGCCCTGATCATATTCCTAGCTCTAACAAATACCATCAAAACAAAAAACCGATACGAAACAATATAGCAATGCTGACGTCCCCAACAGAAGAGTAACTTGTTTAATCCAACCTATCCACCCATCGTTTTGGTGGGTTATAAACATAAACAATGAAAAGCATGGTTGAAGTTTCTTGTTTGTTGGTTTTTGACAGGGAAAAACAGGCAACAGAGTTTTACTTTTAAAGTAATAAACTATTTAAGAACAAAGAAAATAAAGCAATTTCTATTAGAATCGGTTCAACGAATCTCCAGTCATCGAAATGTTAAATAGGTTTCCGTAAAGCGGATGTCGCTAGAATATTCACCAACAAAACCACAAGGTCTTCTGAGAATATCATCGTCGTCAATCAAACTATGTACCAGGAAACGTTTGATTTACACAAACATGACAAATTTACACAAGAATAATTTCACATGTTTTAACATCGATGACACAAAACTACACCTATTTCACACTTTCTGTTATATCCGTGTATACGAACATTTCCTATATAACATGAAATAAATTGAGAACGTGTTCATTAAAGCTACGAGTGTTTCATCCCAAGATTTAAGTTAAAACGTGTATTAAAATACAACTCCCATAAATTTACCTGGATGTCTCTAAGTCTACGACTGGTGGTCTAGTTTTAAATGTCACCGTAACAATTTTTTTTTAAACCGCCTACACGAGCGTGACCTTGAGTTTGCAACTCCCATAAATTTACCTGGATGTCTCTAAGTCTACGACTGGTGGTCTAGTTTTAAATGTCACCGTAACAATTTTTTTTTAAACCGCCTACACGAGCGTGACCTTGAGTTTGCGGGGTGACCTTGGTCACGCGGGGATGGCAAGAGTTAAAATCATTGAAAACGGTCGATATGTGAAGCACGCGAGTCACCCACTCACTTAACACAACAGCACATTGCATCAACTAGATAAAGACGTGCAAGTGGTTCTCACACGGGTTAAGTAAAACACATGACATCAACTAGATAAACACAAGCAAGAGGTTCTCACACGGGTTAAGTAAAACACATGACATCAACTAGATAAACACAAGCAAGAGGTTCTCACACGGGTTAAGTAAAACACATGACATCAACTAGATAAACACAAGCAAGAGGTTCTCACACGGGTTAAGTAAAACGCATGACATCAACTAGATAAACACAAGCAAGAGGTTCTCACACGGGTTAAGTAAAACACATGACATCAACTAGATAAACACGAGCAAGAGGTTCTCACACGGGTTAAGTAAAACACATGACATCAACTAGATAAACACAAGCAAGAGGTTCTCACACGGGTTAAGTAAAACACATGACATCAACTAGATAAACACAAGCAAGAGGTTCTCACACGGGTTAAGTAAAACACATGACATCAACTAGATAAACACAAGCAAGAGGTTCTCACACGGGTTAAGTAAAACACATGACATCAACTAGATAAACACAAGCAAGAGGTTCTCACACGGGTTAAGTAAAACACATGACATCAACTAGATAAACACAAGCAAGAGGTTCTCACACGGGTTAAGTAAAACACATGACATCAACTAGATAAACACAAGCAAGAGGTTCTCACACGGGTTAAGTAAAACACATGACATCAACTAGATAAACACAAGCAAGAGGTTCTCACACGGGTTAAGTAAAACGCATGACATCAACTAGATAAACACAAGCAAGAGGTTCTCACACGGGTTAAGTAAAACACATGACATCAACTAGATAAACACGAGCAAGAGGTTCTCACACGGGTTAAGTAAAACACATGACATCAACTAGATAAACACAAGCAAGAGGTTCTCACACGGGTTAAGTAAAACACATGACATCAACTAGATAAATACAAGCAAGAGGTTCTCACACGGGTTAAGTAAAACACATGACATCAACTAGATAAACACAAGCAAGAGGTTCTCACACGGGTTAAGTAAAACACATGACATCAACTAGATAAACACAAGCAAGAGGTTCTCACACGGGTTAAGTAAAACACATGACATCAACTAGATAAACACAAGCAAGAGGTTCTCACACGGGTTAAGTAAAACACATGACATCAACTAGATAAACACAAGCAAGAGGTTCTCACACGGGTTAAGTAAAACACATGACATCAACTAGATAAACACAAGCAAGAGGTTGTCACACGGGTTAAGTAAAACACATGACATCAACTAGATAAACACAAGCAAGAGGTTCTCACACGGGTTAAGTAAAACACATGACATCAACTAGATAAACACAAGCAAGAGGTTCTCGCACGGGTTAAGTAAAACACATGACATCAACTAGATAAACACAAGCAAGAGGTTCTCGCACGGGTTAAGTAAAACACATGACATCAACTAGATAAACACAAGCAAGAGGTTCTCACACGGGTTAAGTAAAACACATGACATCAACTAGATAAACACAAGCAAGAGGTTCTCACACGGGTTAAGTAAAACACATGACATCAACTAGATAAACACAAGCAAGAGGTTCTCACACGGGTTAAGTAAAACACATGACATCAACTAGATAAACACGTCCAAGTGGTTCTCACACTGATTAAGTAAAACACATGACATCAACTAGATACAATAGCAGATGACATCAACTAGATAAAACACCAGAACATGACATCAACTAGATAAAACACCAGAACATGACATCAACTAGATACAATAGCAGCACATGACATCAACTAGATAAAACACCAGAACATGACATCAACTAGATAAAACACCAGAACATGACATCAACTAGATAAAACACCAGAACATGACATCAACTAGATAAAACACCAGAACATGACATCAACTAGATACAACACCAGAACATGACATCAACTAGATAAAACACCAGCACATGACATCAACTAGATACAACACCAGAACATGACATCAACTAGATATAATAGCAGCACATGACATCAACTAGATACAACAACAGCACATGACATCAACTAGATACAACACCAGCACATGACATCAACTAGATACAACACCAGCACATGACATCAACTAGATACAACACCGGCACATGACATCAACTAGATACAACACCAGCACATGACATCAACTAGATACAACACCAGCATGTTACATCAACTAGATACAATAGAAGCAATGACATCAACTAGATACAACACCAGCACATGCCATCAACTAGATATAATAGCACTACATTATACCAAGAAAATATCTTATCAAACAAATGTTTAGGTACACATAGCAATATTTTTTAAATGAGTATAAAACAGTACCGTGCAATCACTTTCGTCCAACTGCCGTTTATAAAACGAACGACGAGGAAGTAAAGAAACGAAAACAACAAAATACTGTTAACAATATCCAACACTTGAAATAGCAAAGATAAAAGAATCAGCATCCAAATTTAAAACACCGGCAGCAAAAAAACTGGCCACATAAACAGTTGAAATGTGTTGAAAATATCCACTTGCATAAGCCTCGGGTGGTGGTGTCTAGCCTAAGCTAAAAACTTCCCAATACTTTGATGTATGTAAGCTATTTATTCGATCGCCGGGTGCCAGATCATCAAGCAGCAGGTTCGACTACACACAACTTGATGTATTACGAAATTTGGTGTCAAGTTCAAAGCAACGCTTCCTTCATAAAGTTCGTGTACAGTACACCATTACCTCATGACCCATGCCCTACATACCTGGATCGTAACCAAGTATTTGGCAGAACAATACCCAACTCTCGATACCACAACTATAGTACAGTAGACCTAATCGATACCCTATGATAATCGATACGACCCGATGAATCGATAATTGAACGAGGAATCATTACCAGACCTGGGCGTATAGAGAAAAAAAAAACGAGGGCTATGTAACTACCATCACAAAGTAATCAGGCTAAAAATAGACAGTTCAACTTCGGTGGCCCAACGTAGCGTATAAAGACATGAGGCCATAAAAATATCGGTTCGGCGTGGCACGTGAAATTCTCGTTTAGGCAATTAAACGGAGAATAAACGCCCATAATACAGGGACGATTTATTGTTCCAGATAATGTAATATAAACTGTAACGGTTTTAGATCAAAAGCTACGCATACTTCGAAAACTGAGATGCGCTTTTACAGTATGTATATATACACCAACTTATGTCGAAATCTAAAGTTAATCTTTTAAAGATTTCCACAGAACCCACGTTAATTTTTTTATACACGTGCCACGAAGACGATGAAAATGATTAATTCCGATAGAACAAAAAAAAAACCTGATACCAAATCAAGTGCAAATGAGAAATTTGGTTTTAAAAACAAGCAAAATAAAGATTATATTTTAAGGCACAGCGTGGAATCTGAGAGGGAAACCACACTCAGTCTTTAGTTAAACCTTACCACCCAATACGATGTGGATTAGAAACTAGTCCTAATCAGAACCCCGGTCCCTAACCCGTGAAATATTTATTAGTGCTACATTAAGGTCGGAGTTTGGATAGGGTTGCGATACCAGCATCAAATCAACGTACTTAAAATCACCGAGTACGGGTTTGGTTTTTAAAGAATATCGTCAACTCCAGGGGTAGAGCCAGGCTGTGGGGTAGACTAGCATGTAGGTATTCCTAATCGACCAGTTCCCCTAGATCAGAGGTCAAGACAAACACTTTGATTTATAAGATTCCCAGTCGGATTTTGGCGGTGCGGTCGGTAGAACTATAAGAAGGGTTCGCTGAATGCGCATATGAAACTTGGGGTCGGTACATTCAAAAAGCGTAAAAACTACTAACCTATATCCTACAAATAGAATTAACCAAAACTGTCCAATTCACCCTAGTACTACATAGCCCTACGTCAAATACACACATTCATAAGACCGATACCATCACTGTATATATAAAAACTACTGTATAAATCTACATAGCAGTAAATAGATTCTGACTGTGACTCCCCCCAAAAAAGGGTGAAAGTTTGTTTTCAACCAACAGACATCACTGTTAGGGACGCTCCCTCGTTTTACGATTCGCTGGCGGCGACACCCGAATCGATAACACGACAGGGTATCGCACTTTCCCCCGGCTTAAGTATCGATACATCTTTCGGTCAAATGACTTCATTTCTCCGATTTATTTACGATCGTTGAACAGTGTACACACGGTTTTTTCTTTTTCTTTCGGCGGCTTTCGCGTTTATATAGAAACAAATGGCGAATTAATCTTCAGATCGGAAGGGGAATGTTTTGGAAAATTCCAGGAAGTGGTTGCTGATGAAGCGGTTATTTATAGCCCAAGGACACGTGTTAACAGTACTCAGCTACTAATACACACGCTACCGTTGGCCTAGGCGTACCACGCCAACATCTACACTTACCATTAGGTATACAACTGATAAAGAAGGAAAACTTATCGTTAAACCACACGATAACCCCGTGTTGTAGAAAAAAAAATATATCTGTACTGTAAGATTAGCCATAACTCTGAATGGAATGATACTGATGCCAGAATTCACCTTAAACCCGAGACTTAACCCTAAGACATTTAATTAATTAGAACCAATTAACAACACGCTTTAAATAGTTCTAGGGGATTTGAACAACAATAGTGCAATACATTAACTAGTAGTAAGATTATAGCTATGGTTGTGTTTACATTGGGCAGAGGTTAGAGCTAAGTATATATTTATTAACACGCTTTAAACAGTTCTAAGGGATTAGAACCGCAATAGTACAATACATCAACCAGCAAAATCATAACCAATGTTGTGCTTACATTGGGTTGGGATTTTGGTCTAATGACTTGAACGTCGTGTATATCAGTGATGCGAATAAAACGGGACGGCTAAAAGGTTAAGTACGTGTAAAAACTGATGAGCCACAGTGTTCTAGGGTGGGCCTACACCTAAACAAAACAAAATAGGTAGCCACAGACCTAGAGTATGACCCATGGCAATGGACTCAACCGAAACTAGTCTCAAAATTATTCGAAAGGCCGATTAAAAGGTTATAAAATCTGACTGTTTGATTTTTATTGGACTTAACTAAAGATTTGATGTAAATGGTGCTATACTAAGTATTCTCGGTAACTAAACAAAAAAATGTCAACAATAATGATGGAAGGATTCTCGTCAACTCGGTCAAGTTCACTTGACATCCTTGTTTTTTCTCATTAATATCGCCGGAATCGATAGCCAAATCACACATTCTGCACAAATCCTAACTTGAATAAACCCTAACCTTAATTGATTGAGCATAGATTTCTGCATTCGACATTACATATTCAACAGTGAAATGAATAAATATCTAGATATCGATATAGATTCTGATTATACATTTAGATTAATTCTAGAGGAGATCGAACATAGACCCAATCTTAGTAATCTAGTCTAGAATCTAGATCTAGATAAACATAAACCAAATCCCTATTTTAGTTTTTAGGTCATATTATTAACTGAATAATAACTAATTTCTCATAACTTTACAACCAAATTAAACTAAAAAGCGTCAAAAATAAACCAGTTTTAACCATCCCAGTTATATTCAGGATGAGAAAAACAAAAGTGCAATATCCGATACCTAACTTCATTCTTCCTTTCGTCATGGTCCCTGCACATTAGTGCCGTTCGTTCAAGTAGGCGCGGCATTTTGGTGCTGTTGTGTGCACGTAAATTACCCGGCGCTTGCTGTGCATGATAAATCACGTCGGATAAAAAGCACGGCATTAGATGTATGTATGTATGGATCCCATTACGGGCGGATGGATAAATTATAGCGTAGATGTTCAGCGGTGGGGAAATTTTATATCCACTGGTCTTAAATATAGCGTGGGTGACACAGCCCTGTATTGAAGCACTAGCAATTATCAAGATTTAATTTCATAACGTAGCGTATAATACCTTGTTTTTTTCTCCATTCAAAGTAACTTTTTGACAGTTTCTTAATTTAGTTTTGGTCTTTAAAAATGTGTTAGCTTGTTGTTTCTGTGTTGTATGTGCTATCGTTTTTTCCTCCAGAAATGTGTGTCTTGATATCCCTGAGTAGACTATGATTGTATTTTGTATTTTATGTTTCTTGAGCTATTTTTTTTTTCTTTTCGCAATACAACTGAGTATCTCTGACAAAAACTATAAATGTCTGTTTATATTTGTGTGTAATGTTGTTTTTCTTTTCCAGAACATTAGTTTTGATAGCCATGACTTAATTGTAGACATTCTGTGTGCTATAACTTTTTAGACGTTATTCGTGATATCTATGACTTAACTGTAATTCTGGTCAGACACACTCCTGTCCTGATTCCTCTAGCTTCGGTTCAAAACACATACAAACATTACTCATAATTCCTTACAAAAGACATACAAACATCACTCAAGGTTCCTTACAAAACACATACAAACACTACTCATGGTTCTTTAAAAACACAAACACTACTCATGGTTCTTTACAAAACACAAACACTACTCATGGTTCTTTACAAAACACAAACACTACTCATAGTTCTTTACAAAACACATACAAACACTACTCATGGTTCTTTACAAAACATACAAACACTACTCAAGGTTCTTTACAAAACACATACAAACACTAGTCATGGTTCCTTACAAAACACATACAAACACTAGTCATGGTTCCTTACAAAACACATACAAACAACTCATGGTTCTTTACAAAACATACAAACACTACTCATTGTTCCTTACAAAACACATACAAACACTAGTCATGGTTCCTTACAAAACACATACAAACATTACTCAAGGTTCTTTACAAAACACATACAAACAACTCATGGTTCTTTACAAAACACATACAAACAACTCATGGTTCTTTACAAAACATACAAACACTACTCAAGGTTCTTTACAAAACATACAAACACTACTCAAGGTTCTTTACAAAACATACAAACACTACTCAAGGTACTTTACAAAACATACAAACACTACTCATAGTTCTTTACAAAACACATACAAACACTACTCATAGTTCTTTACAAAACATACAAACACTACTCATGGTTCCTTACAAAACATACAAACACTACTCAAGGTTCTTTACAAAACATACAAACACTACTCAAGGTTCTTTACAAAACATACAAACACTACTCAAGGTTCTTTACAAAACATACAAACACTACTCAAGGTTCTTTACAAAACATACAAACACTACTCAAGGTTCTTTACAAAACATACAAACACTACTCAAGGTTCTTTACAAAACATACAAACACTACTCAAGATTCTTTACAAAACATACAAACACTACTCATAGTTCTTTACAAAACACATACAAACACTACTCATAGTTCCTTACAAAACACATACAAACACTACTCATGGTCCTTTACAAAACACATACAAACAGCTCATGGTCCTTTACAAAACACATACAAACACTACTCATGGTTTTTTACAAAACAACAAAACAACTTATGGTTCTGTACAAAACACATTACAAACACTACTCATGGTTCCTATAGCTTCACTACAAAACACATACAAATACTACTCTTGACAACACTATACCCCCTCTCTTTACCACTCCCGATACCTTATCTCCATCACCAGCCCGTCCCCACCCCACTCCTCCTACTTCCTCCCTATAATTCGCCCCCATTTCAACCAGCCGAAATGGACTGGGCTCTCCGGAACACCGTGTTTTGAAAAGCCGCCTCCAAATTAATGCCTCAAACAACGTTAAGTGCTTTTGGCTTCTCGGCCTTTTAACGTCCCGATCCATGCGACCAGCAGCGTTCGGTGGTGAAGGCAGCGTTCGGTGGAGGCGCATGTTCTTGGATGTTTACTGTACGGGGCTATAATCGGCGTAGTAACGTGGACACAGTGTTCAAATGATTAGAACACACTTTATTAAAAGATGCAGTTTCGGTGGAATAAAAACAGACTGAAACAGCGTGTTTAAAAAAACTAAAAAATATTGGCCCATGCGAAACTTGCCATTGTGGCATGGCCGCGGAAAAGGCAGAGCAAGTCCAACAGGATTACTCTTTGTAAACCAGGCGCGATCCAAACACTGGCCCATATACAGCCCACTCAAGGAAAAACTGTATGAGGCACCAGCAGATCTGGATACCTTAGTCCAGTTCGTCCACGAAGTTGGACCTGTTGTCTAAATACTCCGAAATAAATATAATTAAGAACAAAGAAGGTGGAATAAAGATAAAGAGAGTACTAAAAAATACTTGGACTGACGCAAGCCTACTGGGTTAGACACAGCCATGGCTAGTAGATTTGTCGGCATACAACACTTCCAGGCAACCAGAACATCAGCTGTAGATGTGGGCAGTTAAGTGTTGGTCCATCCACAACAGGTCGTTGTCCTAGCCAATATCAACTTGTGTTGGCCAAATCAAAACCTCCTTAAGATCACCTTTAAGTTATGCTGCAATCTACTGCGTTTTAGCCCTGCGTTATCTGTGTGTTAACCCCCCCTCCCCCACCCTTAAAGGCCATTTGAATAAACTGCTGCAGATTAATGATGACATCTCGCAGCATCGGTTATGCGGTTACGGAAATTTATGTTCAGTGTTTTGTCTATCAAAATCCGTCAGTGTTTTGTATATCAAAATCCGTCAGTGTTTTGTATATCAAAATCGGTCAGTGTTTTGTATATCAAAATCAGTCAGTGTTTTGTATATCAAAATCAGTCAGTGTTTTGTATATCAAAATCCGTCAGTGTTTTGTCTATCAAAATACTGAAGAAACGACCGTATAGTCATTTATACATAACCCATGAAGTTTTTCACCACAGAATGTAGAACTTCGCAGCGTCCGCTCGTGGAAACTAAGACAACGGCCACCCGTGTCCAAACAAAACATGGAGTGACTGGGAACAGCGGGGGAGTCAAGGGACGACAACCCATTTCTGGCTAGACTGCTCTCCCCTGATCGATTCTTCCGCCCACGGTGGATACGCCTTAAGCAGACGCACGAGCTAAATATGTAAATAAACATTGCTTCATGTTCTTAAAAAAATCGCTTAGTTTATAACTAGAAAAAGAATACCCACCACCTCATCCCCCTCCCTACCAAATAATTTTCTATATTTTTTATTTGTTTGTTCTTTTTAAAAATGCGGTTATATTTCGCTGGATGTACACAATGGAAATCTATATCTCCCGTCAGAAAATGGCAGACGAATGCATTAGTTATTTAACATCACGTGCTGGGCAGAAAATATATTTCAGCTTATTTTGTACAGCGCTTTAACCTGGTGAGTAATACAAGCTGGTGGTTAATTTAAAAAATTAATAAGACCGAAACCACGGCAACATCTTTTTTATAGCTTATCGCTGAACCTTAACTCTGTAATTAACTCCGGCGTGATAGCTATGTAATTGATGCTAAACAAATATTATTTCCCTTTACGAGACAGTTACGGTTGTTTCCCTTTTGCGAAACAACATTGCGTTTATTGCGCACAGTTATGTTATAATTAAAGAATGTTTGTTTAACCAACACAAGGCAATACCGAAGAACAGGCTTATCGTGTGCATTAGGTTGGGCCTCAATTTAAAGTCGTTTCTCGGGGTTTTTCTTTGCTAACATCTATTAAGTCTTGTTTTTTTTTTTTTTTAATGTTATGCAAAATATTCTCAATCAAGTCTGGCTTGTTTTATTTATATTCTAAGCACTGTATATGCAGCACTACTTGCTTGATTTAAATAATAGTAACAGTTAATCGCTAAAATAGAATGGGTGTTTCTTTAAACTAAAATCACAGTGTGTAGTCTGACTTCCTGGCAGTCCGGTGGCTATGTCGCAACTCTGTTGAATAGGAGTATCATAAACATGGCAAACTTATGAGATAAGCGCGTATATTTATAACAGGCTTACGAGAAGGACTCACAAAACAAGATCATAGCCCATTTATAGGAATTTACAAGTGCTAGTTGAAGACAGAGGATAATGACAATATTAGTGGTTTTATGTTAGGCGAGTCAGGATTAAACGAAAGCCACGTCCAACTTTCTACCTAAGAGAGAAATGTATGCATTCATTCATGAGCTGCAGAAATTGGCCACGGTGATATCATCTGTGTGGTGATCCGAGCGGCCGGGACATATTGAGAGATTTATCGGTTAATAAAATCAACATGCATACACGGCTTCACTCATCCGGGGGTTATTTGCAGATCCAAAGACATGCCGTTCTAAGACTGGGCAACGAATAACACAATTCTATTTAGTCAAAGGCATGCAATTCTAAAACTGGGCAAGGAATAACACAATTCTGTTTTGTCAAAGACATGCAATTCTAAATCTGGGCAAAGAATAACACAATTCTATTTGGTCAAACACACGCAATTCTAAAACTGGGCAACAAATAACACAATTCTATTTTGTCAAAGACAAGTAATTCTTAAACTGGGCAACAAATAATAAAATTTTACTGTGTAAAAGAAAGACCGTTCTAAAACTGGGCAAAGATTAATACAACTCTACTTTCATCTAATTTAGAAAACTCATCAATTCTGCTCATGCTGTGTATGTAGAATGTATATATTAGTCATCATCAGTCGTAAACTGCTGTTTAACAGCGTGGGTTTCTAATTAGCGCATTAAAAAAAAAGTCTTTCAACATAATTAAATGAATGCCGTTAACCGACTGCTACAGTTCTACAAAGCATCAAATTAAATGTCTTTACAATCATCATTATACAGAATACTTAGTACAGGGCTAATTAAACGGGCGTTCTACAGAGTGATTTCTAACACATCGTTTAAAAAAATACTACACAAGTTATACAGGCTTATCAAATAAAGCTTCTAAAGCCAAACATGAAAACAAATTCCTTTCACACTTGTACCATAGAATATTTAGAGTGCTACAACAGTGAAACTCAACAATTTGAGGCCTTAGTTAAAGATTTTTAAAAAAATCTGTGTACCAACTTATAAGGTTTAGCCCCACATCTATACAGCTAGCTAAACCAACATAGAATCTCAAAGACTGAAAAGAATCAATCGGAACCAACTTATAAGGTTTAGACCCACGCCTATACAGCTAGCTAAACCAACATTTGAAAAAAAAATCAATCTGTGAACCAACTAATAAGGTTTAGCCCCACATCTATACAGTTAGCTAAACCAACATAAAATCAGACTAAACTCCCGCAACAGATGGTTGACACGTGTGGTATCCATTACAAAGTAATTTATTCTCAAACAACTTCATTTGTAGAAAGGTAGACATGAAAACCGACCCGAGCAATTACTTATGGTTGGAGAGATGCGCAGGGGGAGGGAGATATAAATGACAGGGCATTGTGGTTGAGCAGTAGGGCGCGTGCTGCAGATGGTAAGGATCCAATGTTCGACCGAGTCTGCGGGATGTCCCTGAGTCGACTCAGTCTAGATGTGTACCTAGTATATTTTGATCAATAAAATAGACAACCGGCCATGCAATTATTTCGAATGAAGTATAACATTACAATGGGTAGTTGTTCCAGCAAGTTATTTTTTGAGAGTCTGATAAATTGCAGGTAAAATCCTAAATAGGTCAAGGGTTATATTTTGATCCAACTCAGGCTGTCTAGACAGCACAATCTTCTTATATTCTGATCTACAGCAGGTTAGCTAGACAACAAACTCTTGTTATATTCTGATCTACCTCAGCCTGTCTAGACATCACACTCGTTATATTCTTGTCTACATCAGGCTGGCTAGACAGCAAACTTGTTATATTCTGATCTACCTCAGCCTGTCTAGACATCACACTCGTTATATTCTTGTCTACATCAGGCTGGCTAGGCAGCAAACTTGTTATATTCTGATCTACCTCAGCCTGTCTAGACATCACACTCGTTATATTCTTGTCTACATCAGGCTGGCTAGACAGCAAACTTGTTATATTCTGGTCTACATCAGGCTAGCTAGACAGCACACTCTTGTTATATTCTGATCTATATCAGGCTAGCTAGACAGCACACTCTTGTTATATTCTGGTCTACATCAGGCTAGCTAGACAGCACACTCTTGTTATATTCTGATCTATCTCAAGCTGTCTAGACAGCAGGCGACACGAGAATGCCGTACAAGCCACCCAGAGAATTAGGTCCAGACACAGGCTCAATTCTCACCATCGGTCACGTGACGTGGCCTGCTCGAGTACTCTCCAGCCCGTCGGTGATCGAATCAAACTGATCACGTGGTCACAGGACTAGTTTGCCGGACAATGTTGAACCGGCGAGTAATTTGTCGCAAGTGCTGCCGGACACTCGAATTACGGGTGGGGTGGGGATGTAGGGGGGACAGGATGGACACCGGGATGGTGGCCGCCAGACAAACTTGACCTCGGCTCTACAACAGGACAAGAACAGTTGGCTCATAGATCACGTGATTTAGGACGGGAAAGTTGATCGGTGGCCAATGGACCACGGGGTGGGGGGGGGGAGGAGGGGACACTAAACAAACCTGACTCCCCCCCCCCCCCCTTACTAAAAAAAAGACAGTTGACTCAAAGATCACCTGATTTAGGACGGGAAAGTTGACCGGTGGCCAATGGACCACGGGGTGGGGACCATCAGAAAAGCTTGACACCTCCCCCCCCCCCCCCACCTCTACAAAAGGACAGCTGAACAAATGCCTCATAATCACGTCATTTTGCAAAGTTGACCGGTAGATATTGGACCACGGAATGAGGGCCACCAAACAAACCTCCCCCCCCCCCCCCCCCCCTACAACAGAACAAGAACAGTTGCCTCACAGATCAAGTGATTTAGAACGGAAAAGTTGACCGGTGGCCAATGGACAAATCTCGTTTGTTTAGACAAGCTGAAAACGTGGTGAGAATCCGCGCGGCCTACCACGAACGGCCATTAGCGCCTGACAAGCAGCAGTAGCGGTGAAATCAATTCCCCCGTCCCAGCGCCAATGAGAATTTATCTCTCTCTTAAACAACACTCTCAAATACTCTCAGGCCGACTCCATTGTTTACAGCTGACACCACGTTTACACTTGCGACATGTATACTATACAAGTTTAGGGAAGAAAAAAAAACTCTCGCAGCAAGTTAATGTTAGATGAACACATTTTTCTCGTGGAACTTGTATACTAACTTGCTGTGAACTGGGGGTTTTTTTTCTAGACATGTTAAGTATAAAATGTTGCAAGTGTAAACGCAGTATTAAACCAACTTTAATCTAGCTTACTGTTATCTTCTTTAATTTATATCTTAAAAAATTACCTGCAGCATTCGCCCAAACCGTTATTGGTAGCTTGGAGTGGTCGAATGGTAGTGTATACTGCTAGCCCGAAGGTCTCGAGTTCGGATCTTGTTTCGGACTGTAGGAGCCCCTCCCCAGCTCTGATGGGTACTTGACTTATGTTGGGGAAAGTAAAGGTGCCTGGACATAGTGCTGACCACACCGTCCCTTTAGATGCTGAGGTCAAGAAACATAAACTCTACTTCATCTGCCCAATGGATCGCTAGGTCTAAATAGAAATCTTTTGAGATAGCTTACAGCTGTTTTAAAAATTTTGTTTAACAGAAAATGAATTTTTCATTAATGAAATAACTACACAAGTCAACAACTAAACCCTGTTGTGTGTTGTGACTGAAACTATATTAAATACAGCGTGTATTTTTTTAGCGATCAAACAAAGCGTTCGAATCATTATTTACAACATGGTTAAATGCTTAGATAAAGCGGAATTGTGATGATTAAATTATGCATACTCCTGATAATTAAACAAAGCGGATAAGGAAAAATTACCACCATCGCTTCACACAACAGGTCATTGTTAATTTTTTTTTAAAAACTTGATGACAGGAAGGGCATCATTAAAATAAGCACCAGCCAAAACATGAACATCGTGCTACGGTCCACTAATTTCTATTTTAAATGATACATGCAGAAAGAATACCAAAGAAATGTGTTCAGGAAAATAGACCAGAAAAAATTTACGAAATAAACTAATTATTGGTTAAATTAATTAATGCTTTAATTAAATAATGGTTAAACCAATTGACAGTTAAACTAATTAGCCGTTGAACTAATAAATGGTTAAACTAATAAATGGTTAAACTAATTAATGGGTAAACTAATTAATGGCTAAACTAACTACGTAGATTATGACCAGACGGTGCAGGATTTAATGCAAAAATACATGTCACGGATGTCACCAGCAAAATAAAATGGAAGAAATGTAAAAACTACTGCAATTTAATATGTTTGTTAGGAAAGAAAGTGTAATTATTTAGCCCTCTACGTGCGCTTCGATTTTCTTTTATGCAAAATTTATATTCATATTATCTTTACCCAATTTTACTCTCTCTCTCTCTCTCTCTTTCTCACTCCCTCTCTATGTATATATATATATATATATATATATATATATATATATATATATATATATATATATATATATATATATGTATGTATATATATATATATATAGGCTATATATACATATATATACATATTCGTTATAAATATATTATATATATATAATGTATATTCTATACATGTATACATACTGTATATATATATATATATATATATATATATATATATATATATATATATATATATATATATATATATATATATATAATGTATATTATTTACATATATATAGCCAATATGTATTTATATATATAATCTACAAAAATAACTGAGTGTGCGATGACCTACCGTGTGAGTACGCTGTGATTGGCTGTGACCAGGAATGACAAATGTGCGCACCCCTAACGACAGATTCCCCATAGAAAAAAAGCTAGCGGGAGTTGTTGAGCGGGCGGACGTCGCGTCAAAGCCAGCACTTTGCCACATTTTCAAACGGACGTGTGCATGAGTTCCCGGCATTCCATGCACACGGGGAGGGTGGGGGGACGGTAAACAAGGGGATGTCTGGGGGTAAACACAAACTACAGCTGTTGTGGTAGACTTCCCTCTTTATGTCGATATATATATATCAAAATAGCTTAAAGGCGAGCATTTTTTTGGCAATTTAGTCAGCAGTATGAAATATTGACAAAACAAAATGCTCTGAAGTGGGCTTATGGGGTTCAATATAATCACTAATTCAATATAAATCATAAATAATAATGCAATATAAATATTCTTCTGTCATGTGATATGTATAAGTCTGTTCTTCAGTCCCAGGACTCGACCAAGTAATTATCCCCTAGTTTGTGGTACCAGCGCTACTCGTAGATGGTCAGCTACCTTTAAGGCAATATAAAGGGCACAGGTAACAGCAGTACGTCAGAGTGTAACTACCGTCAGAATCATTTTATTTGGGTAAGGTTGGATGACCAAGTGCCCCTATTGCAAGTCGAACATGATATAGCATTGAAGATAGTAACTTTAGAAAAATGCAATCAAACTTTCAAATTACTGATTAACAATAAAAAGCCAGGAAAAATTGAGGTTGATAAATTAGTACCTTTATGATATGATCCTTTTCCTCTAATGTTATTTCGGGTTGTTGTTTTTTTTTTTTTTATAAACCCTTAAACTATAAGGAAATCTGGTTATACTCTAATTATAACTGACCTCTATAGACTTCTCGATATTATCGAAAAACTCCAGGGAAATTGGTTAAATTTGTATTGATCTGTAGGATAAAATTATTTGGGTTGGTAGCAATGATGAGGAGATTTTAATTATCTACGGGGAGGGAGATTTAGTAGCGACCATTGTACAAGATGGACAGACAACTAGTACCATAAACTAATCAATAGACCGAGGGAGGTTGTTTAAATACGCACAACGGAATAAAATGACCGTTAATCTTAGAACAGTAGACTTGGATTGGATATTTTAACAAGTCTCTCATACACATAAAATACTACAATACACTGACAAACAGACTAACAAGTAGATTGAGTGAAGTTTCTCAAACACACAAAATACTTCAATAAACTGACAGACTAACAAGTAGATTGAGTGAAGTTTCTCAAACACACAAAATACACTGACAAACAGACTCATGGACCTTTAAGCGGGTAAAATAAATACGTAAATTAAAATACTAGAGAACGTTATTACATCCACCTAACACCTGTCTTTAAAAATCCAATTACATGGCGATTGTGTGCTTGTTAATACATATTACTGGGATCAACCTGGTTCTATTCAGTACAACTGAAATATGATGGGTATGGTAGAGTCCTCAGCTAACAACGAAATGTAGATCTATTAGTTAGTGCATTTAGCGGGGATCAACCTGGTTCTATTCAGTGCAACTGAGATATGATGGGTATGTTAGAGTTGTTAGCTAACAACGAAATGTAGATCTATTAGTTAATACATTTAGCGGGGATCAAACTGGTTCTATTCAGTACAACTGATATATGATGGGTATGTTAGAGTCGTTAGCTAACAATGAAAGGTATTGCAATGTTTCCAGTCCAGATACTAAAGAAATATCGTCCTAAAATAGTATCAAAACTGTATAATTAAGTCTTTTTTATAGACATAAAGGTAATGAAATAACGTATAACGCAGCTAAAATCTTACCTTTTAAAAAACACCTTTTTTCTGTTTCTCACTATTAAGCACGACTGTTTATTAGACATAAAAAAAAACTAAACATAACATCTCTTCTAATGACCTAACGAGATCATTCAGCTATGTAGCAAACATTCGCTTGTCTCCGAGGTTGCATCGAATGGCCTGGTTATGGCCCTTGGATAGAGCGATCAATCGGCTTTCATACGACGTGAAATTGTGTTGTTTTTTAATCGAACCTAAAGTGCTTGTAAACATTTGACCAGGGAAAACAAAAATGGCCTTTAAAAATGTAACATCGATTGTAGCTTTAACGAGCTAATGAATTGCGAACAATCAAGCCACTATTGTCTCCTGTTATAGAAATAGAGGTTAACGTTGTGGCTATTTACTTAAAACTATCGAACTCAATCTTTAAATGAGGAAACCGTGTACCTATTACAACTGAACTCATCAATGCATTGATTACTAACTAATAATCTTCTGGGTTACTAGTAACAATCTCAACTACTCAGTTATAAGATTGCTAATATCGCTACAAGATCAGTCACCTTAAGTTTAAAAAAAAATTTAAAATATTAAAAAAATTAAAGTTCTAACTAAAAATCTCAGAAACATATTACGGCATGCTTTAAGTCTTCAGTGTACAAGTTACATACACGTTTAAAAAAAATAATTAAAGAGACCACGTTCAGTTAAAAGAAGATAAAAAGTACACAGACAAAACACGTACATCTCATGTAGGCTCAATTACCCAGACCGTCGTGTATAGCATGTTGTTTAACAATGCACGAGTTAAATAACACCATTCATCTCAGGGCATCTATAATTCAGCTTCACAAGCAAGGCGTCTCCCCCAAGGGGGCGGCATTACTCCATACATCCACAGAGCGAGAAAGAAAAAAAATCTAATTTGCCAACGTGGCTTATTAAACTACCGGAACAGAAAGAGAGAAAAAAAATACGATTTGATCATCTTTGGAGTAAATAAAATAAGAGTAAAAGATTATTTTATACATAAATAAATATCAGCCTAAAAAATCATAACGATTCTTACTTTTTTTTTAAAATTCCAAAAGAATTATTGGTTTCAGCGTAGCCATGCAGCTAAACAAAAAAATATAACGTAAGAATTAAAATAAATGTCACCAATGGCATTTGGACATCGATGGCATTTGCGTTAAAGAAACGACAGTGTTGATTTTGGTACGTCACTGATAATAGCTTTATACAAGTGTCATCGGGTGAGTATTACAAAGTGTAAATAACGCCGTAAATAAGATCATTATATTATAACTTAAATTCTCCTAAACAATGAATTAAACCATTAACGTTAAGTTTTCAGATATTATTACAACGTCTCAATAGCTACTTACAAAACTACAACGTACAAACCGGATCAACGTTAATAAAGACAACATACGTGACCATTGTTGTTATTTTAATTATCCCTCGAGTAAATTGATCTGGCCATCACTGTCAATTTCTTGTGGCTTTAATGGACTTTCATACATCCCGCGAACGTTTGAAACAAACTGTGATGACAGTACGTTATAAATTGTAGAGATTTTTTTATTAACAAACTAGCTCCATATTAACATTTTCTCGGGCTAAAGTGGTGTAGTTTTTAGCCTGTAAACTTTGAACTGACGATTTAAAACTGTTGGTGTTTTAAAAAAAAGGTTTATGTAGTCCCTATGATGATTTTGAATACGAAAGCACGGATCATCTTTGGGCTTCGTGCAAAAATGACGCCACAGCAAAGGGGGGGGGGGGTATGGAATTTAAATAAATTTAAAATAACAAAAAAAACGTTTCTCCTCCCCCCCCCCCCCCGGAATCACCAGCACCACCCTCGTGTCCGCCAAAAACGTTTCCCCAACCTTCCCCACCCCCCCCCCAACCCCTACCCCCATAGCACCACCAGCACCACCCTCGTGTCCATCAAAAACGTTTCCCCAACCTTCCCCCGCCCCCCCCCCCCCAACCCCTACTCCCATAGCACCACCCTCATGTCCACCAAAAACGTTTCCCCAACCCCCCCCCCCCCCCACCATAGCACCACCCTCGTGTCCACCAAAACCGCCCCCCCCCATAGCACCACCCTCGTGTCCACCAAAAACGTTTCCCCAACCCCCCCCCCCCATAGCACCACCCTCTGTATCCACCAAAAACGTTTCCCCATCCCTTGAGAGTGCCGGCGTGACAACAGCCAACAGAAGGAGATTACCGACCGCTTTGTTAAGCTTTCAACAGCGATCAATATTCATAACTTGGCTAATTGGGAGGGGTGTAAAAACTCTCATCTCAGAACGACTCAGTGAAGCTAAAGGTGAAGTAAAGGACTAGCGCAACAATAATTCTTACACGTTGTAAGGGGTTGAGAGAGTTGAACATCAAGTAAGGCGGGAATATTTGAGGAATATGGAAGGGGAGGGATGTCTAATTGATTATGTTAATTATCACTTGATTTCACTATATTACTGTGAGATTTGGGTTGCGGTGATATAAGATTTAGAGAATGTCGAGAAACTTTTTTTTCCTAATTTAGGTATCATCTTAGTAAGTCATAAAAATTCATAAAAAACGTTTTAATAACAAGCTTTTATGTAATGATGCACTAAAAAGTAGAAAATAAATTATAGACTACTATTTAAATAACTATAAAGAAAAGCGTGGGTCACTTTAGTATCTATCGGATACCTTTACTAATGTTAAGGAAGACACCCACGCTTTTCTTTATAGTTATTTAAATAGTAGTCTATAATTTATTTTCTACTTTTTAGTGCATCATTACATAAAAGCTTGTTATTAAAACGTTTTTTATGAATTTTTTTTCAGTACTTTACATGTTTTATCTACAATAGAGTTACATGACTAAAAACCATTGCGCGCCTACTGAATATCACGTTCAGTAGGCGCGCAATGGTTTTTTGAACGCAGCCATTACGTGGTCGTGATGGCGCAGCTATTGATGACGCGTGTGGTGTGGTTGGCTAGACATGCCTACTAATTCGGTCCAAATTTTAATTAATTCATAAAAAATCAATTAGGCATCCAATTAAGTCAAATTTAGTTTCAGATTGCATTGTCTTCATGTCTTGACCCACGTGCCAACTGTGAATCGTGTCGGTCAAGTAGAAGTGTCCGAATTTTCACTCCTGCGTTTCCGTCTAGACAGACTGACGACAGACTGACGACAGACTGACGAGGAAGTGAGTTAAATAAAAGCTTGTAATAAATAGTGTTTTTAGCGCAATTTCCATTCTGGAGAATTGCGTTTATTAACGCGTTATTTCTGGATGGATGGATGGATGGATGAATGTATGGATGAATGTGTGTCCGGGCTTTAAGTCGTATCTCCTCCTCAACGAAGCAATATCGATGACTAGTTCCAAAAGCAATTATGTTAAGCAAGCTACAAGAATGAGCATAGGCCATAAAAATTCCGGGTTTCTTTCATGTATTTCCCGGAAAAGTCAAAAAACCTCGAAAAAAAGCAGTTTTTGGCCCATATCTCGTCAACCAGACCACTTAGCGACTTGAAACATGTACCAATCGATTCCTGCCATAATTAGAGCAATATTGCCGAAGAAAGTTTTCAAAAATATCCTCTCGTTTGGTCACAAATTTTAAAATTACAAAAACACCTACAAACCGATTGTTCTTCTAGCTTGAACGCATCCCAGCATTATACGTCAGAGCTATTTTTAGATAACATAAGGAAATTGCGCATAAATGTCACTAGACTTTTTTAATTAACTTGTTTTTTTAATTAAGTGGACTAAATAGAACATTTATTAAATAAATTGTTGAAGAAAGGCTTTTAAATATAAGTATGTCCGTGTTGATAATTTCAGAAACACATCTCGTACATATCAATATTTTAAAAATATTCGAAACAATAATTGTTGAGTTGTTTTTTTCTAGCTTGATGCAAGAATTCTCAGAAAAAGAAGAGTATTTTTTTCACTTTACCTGTTCAAAATTTTGAAATTCAGCGAGGCATAGCATCACACATTTTTCAGAATGGCAGGTTTTTTTTTAGACGGAGAGGGGGTGTGGATGTGGATTGTGTGCATGTGTGTGTGGGGGGGGGGGTGGTGAACTTTTTGAAAGTTTCACAAACGCATGAGAGCATACTGGTGTTATAAAAATGATTCCGTTATGAACGATTAGTGGCACGTGTGAACTTCAAGCAGCGCGTGGCGAGGTGGCTCACGTTTTCCAAGGGCTGGAGAGTTGTTTAAGTCATCGTTTTAAAAGTTCAGCTGTCGGCTGTGATGGGGGGGGGGGGGTGTACACGTCAAAGCTGGATATAACAGAGGTTGGGTGGATGGGGAGAGGTGTACACATCATAGCTGGATATCACAGAAGTTAGGAGGATGGGGAGAGGTGTACACATCATAGCTGGATATCACAGAAGTTATGAGGATGGGGGAGGTGTACACATCATAGCTGGATATCACAGGTTGGGAGAATGGGGAGAGGTGTACACATCATAGCTGGATATTACAGAGGTTGGGAGAATGGGGAGAGGTGTACACATCATAGCTGGATATCACAGGTTGGGAGAATGGGGAGAGGTGTACACATCATAGCTGGATATTACAGAGGTTGGGAGAATGGGGAGAGGTGTACACATCATAGCTGGATATCAGAGGTTGGGAGAATGGGGTGAGGTGTACACATCATAGCTGGATATTACAGAGGTTGGGAGAATGGGGAGAGGTGTACACATCATAGCTGGATATCAGAGGTTGGAGAATGGGGAGAGGTGTACACATCATAGCTGGATATCACAGAGGTTAGGAGGATGGGGAGAGGTGTACACATCATAGCTGGATATCAGAGGTTGTGAGGATGGGGAGAGGTGTACACATCATAGCTGGATATTACAGAGGTTGGGAGAATGGGGAGAGGTGTACACATCATAGCCGGATATCAGAGGTTGTGAGGATGGGGAGAGGTGTACACATCATAGCTGGATATCACAGAGGTTAGGGAGGATGGGGAGAGATTTAAATGTGGATGTAAATTAACCAAAAACATTGAGCAGGGTTATAGCTTGAGGGAGGGGTGGGAAATGTCATGTAAAAAAGCTAAGACACTCCATTATTATGGTTCATAGTTTTCTATAGTGATGCCAAGATAACATACAGGCTTGAGGAGGGGTGAGGTTTAGAACCAGAGAGTTGGGGAAGGGGTTGCCCATTACACCACAATATTTTAGCTGATTTAAAAATCAACTACAGAGGCTGCCCAATACATGATACAAGTCAAAATGCCTAAAGTCAAGGATGGGGGTAGGGGCAGCAAAGCAGTTTGTGTTGAGGGCACATTTTAATTGGCCCAGGATAGTATTAATGCTATTACATGTACTAAAATATTTTAA